>NC_133201.1:43819041-43826541 GCF_958299795.1 Porites lutea | reverse complement strand
TTAGGTTCTTCTTTGCGGCGTTTTACTGTAGTGTAAAGTAACAGGAGAATATTTTCAAAAAGCGAAGCCCTTTCATGGAAAGAGCTTGAAAATGAGCCTGGAAACTTTGCATTTTAAACCCTGCTGAGATAGCTTTTCCTACTGTCTGATAGCAAATTTTATTTCTTGTAGCTGGCTCTGAGAGCAAAAAACACTGCCTACCTCTACATGGTTTCAAAACATTTTTTCTTTGAATTAGCAGGCATATTAGGGCCATTTATACTAGGAAAAATAAAATCTTACGTAAAATGCGTCTTAATAAGACGTGAACTTTCGTCTAAAATAAGACCCACTTACAGGGTGCAAAGAAAAATCATTTTTACAGCTTGCCATTCGGGCAAGCTGAAGCTAACATTTACTAGCCCAGACATCATTTCAACTAGCCCCAAAAGCTTTTTGAAGAGCAGAATTGATCTCACAGTTCTTCTGTTGTTTGAATTCCTCAAAAAAGATCACTTGCCCATCGGGCAAGTTAACAACAAGATTCACTAGCCCAATAGCAAAATCCACTAGCCCCAGGCTATTGGACACCACTTTCTTTGCGCACTGAACTTAGCTAATTAGACGCATCTTATTTTAGAAGAGCCCTTAACACCTGTTCTTAGTTAAGACGCGTCTTTGTAGCTATGACGAAAAAAACTTTGTATAAATGACCTTCGCGACTTACATAAGATGCAAAGGGATAGTGCGCATGCGTTAATTTAAATGGTGGGAAAATTTTCTCTTGACGTGCGGCTGACTGGCAGGCTACTGGCAGGGAATGGTTGTTTGCAAATTACAACGTGTTTTTGTTTCCTTGGGTTGCCATCTACTCTGAGACTTTTATTAAAGCTCCTTTTGGGCTCCTTCTGAAGTTTTCCAAGAGAGCATTGTTTTTTATAATTCTGCCGCAAATGAAGGTTTTTGTCATAAGAGACAACTCCCCCATTTTCATTTAAAAGATCTTCAAAACTTTGCCTCTGCGGCAAACTGCAACATGACGCCGTAACTTTAAAATGCACGCCATGTTGGATAAGCATCGGAGATCAGAGAATAACAATGGGCTATTAGTTCACCAATAAACTGACCCTGGAGCCACAGATCTGGCAAAAAAAAAACACTCTCCAAAGAGACCAATATGTCTGATTTCGTTAAAACATGGCGCTGGGCACAGCCTGACTCCACGCCAGTGTGGTCTCCAAAAATTGTAGGGGGCTTGCGGTCTTGGTTGGCACAGCTAGATAACCCATGGACTGCCCTAACAGTGGGTGGGTGGATCAGGCTAGGAGCAGTGTTTACTAGAGGGCTTTGACTGGCAAGTACCTTGTTCTTACTTTGCCCTAGCCAGCTGAATCAGGTCTCTGCTGAGAGTGATTATCATGATAATTGCAGAGCTCAGGGGGGGGGGGTGCAGACAGTTACCGGTGGTACATGTACCCAGTGTCCTGGGTGAGAGTCTTGGTACCAAGGACATACTTAGCTGAGGACCTTCAGACACTCACTAAAGCCATGTTTCATAAATTCAGTCAATATTACTCCAAAACTGCCTACAAAAAGATACAACAAAGGTTTGCCTGACTTTATTTCGATGTTGCACTTTATTAACTATTTATGATGTCTCTCAGATATGTAAAATGAACATGTAAGGAAGGAAGGAGAGAAAAATTGACTATTTAGAAACTTGGTCGGGAGGGTGCACATTTTTCAGTCAATGTTTGCAAAAATAATTTTTTTTTCGGAGGGGGGTATAGTTTCCCAGTTTGGACCAACTTATTAGCAGACAAATGTAAACCAATAACCAATAATCCTCGCATGATTCCAATTGCAGTACTTTTGAAGGTCAACTTTGATTTTGTGACTTGGTACAAGTTGTTGCTGCATTTCGTAAGGTATGTGCTACCGCTTTTAACCTCAAAAAAGCTATAAATATAACTGCTTCAGGTACGCCATGTTGGATTGCTGTTGCTACGGGCAACATTCACATGAAAACAAGTCAAGAACAGAAATAAGAGGCAAACTATATATACGAGCTATTTTTGTTGCTTAAATGGTACAGTTTGCATGTTATGAAGACATGTCTTATTTTTCCTTGTCTAAATGGCCCTATTGTTAAATTATGATTGACTTCTAACCCTGAAATTGAGCCAGAGAATTATGCATAGTAGATGGACAATTCTCCGATCTCTGATGCTTAATGAAACCCCTGGGTGATGTTTCGCAATCTGCTTTTTTAAAGTTTAAACAGTTTGAAATGACACACATTGTACAAACTGTACTTGCATCATGAATACCCAATAATAATGGTACAAAACTTGTGCATGTCCTGGATTGGAATTGAATGTAACTTGAAAAAGTTGGAATGACTTTTCTATTAAAATGTGTAGGTAAAAGTGGAGCTCAATTATTCTTTGCTCTTCTCCTCTTTTAGTTAAAAATTGACTGCATTACATTAAAATTCAAGGAAGACACATCAAGACAAACCAAGTTACCAAAAAAGTAAAGTAAAATAGCCCAGGTTCAATAAAATATTAAAATTCGAACTTGACTCCGAGACTGTATGGACAAAATTGCAAATTTTTCACGACTCCATTGCCTCGCAATTCCCAGAGGCTTGTGCACAAATTAAAGAAAACTAAATGAAATGTAAAAATATGATCAGATTTAAAACCTGCGAGTCATGTTAGAAATTATTTTGATACAGTCAAACCTCTACTAATGGCCACCTCTCCACAATAACCACTTTTTTCGTCTCGGCGGACAGCCCAATCATCAGTGTTCTCCTTATATTATCAGGCGGTTAACGGGTAAAATTTCCCGCCTGAAGCAACACTTCTTACTGCCTGCAACTGCCTGAAGGTTTACTAAAATTAAAGAAGTACTTTCAAGAAATACCCAAGTTGTGATCTGATCCGATTCTCACATGCCACAAGGAAATGAATGAATATATGGACAGCGGATTTGAGTAAAAAAAGGTCTTCAAGTGAGGGAGTGACTGCCTCGTACCTATTGTACTCAGATGTCTCTCTCTCAATAAAATGCAAAAAACGAAGTGCCTGAGCAGGAGGCAGAGGGAATGACGTTTCAGAGAACTTAGTTCCTAAATTACCCAGCAAGGGTGGGACCATGTCCCACACTCCACTATCCCCCTGCCCCCAGGAAAGTGCACCTCTGGTGCACATTTTTTGCCTTATCGGCTATGAATGGTCCCTTACCTGCTGAGCTAAAATTTAGGGAGAACACTGATACATTGGTTCTCGTTTAAACATCTGCAACGGCCACCTCACTACAATGGTAATGGCCACTAAAGCGTGTCCCCAACTGCTAAAACAACTTCTTGACAATGGGCAGTTTTTTGAGCGACTGATGAAAAAGTAAAGAATGGTCATGAAATTATTTGATCCGTATAGCATGTTGATGATTAATCGTGGCAATTTTATTTTCGTTGTGTTCCATTTATACTGCAGCAGTAAGCTGGTCTACGATACTTATAACGAATGCTGCGAACCTTGCTCGTTTTGTCACGGTAACATTTTGATTCTTAGCAATTAATGAATGAGGCTGAGAAGGATATGAAGAATTACGCAGATCGAGGAGGGTGTTATCTACCGAGGCTGAAGGCTGAGGTGGATAACACCCTCCGAGATCTGCTTAATTCTTCATATTCTACGAAAGCCAAATTCATTAATTCCTTTATTATTCATTCAAAATAATTCCTAGTTTAAAAACATAGGTGAAACATGCTTACCTGCATCGATGTTAAGTTCATCTTCGATACTGTACTTCTAGGTTTGTCCAGCTCCGCAAATATTCTCCAAATAGCAGACATCGCCCTCCGAGTTGTCTTCTAGCTTGCTGTTTTTGTCATTTTTTCAGTCATTATTTTGCCTAGGTCCAGCTGTAGTTCTCACTCTTGAAACGAGTGAAATGTCCGCCATTTTTTTTCACTACCAAAACAAATCAACCTCGTCCCCAGGTCTTCTCGGTTAATGGTGCCTTAACTTATAGAAGGCTGCATTTTTGACGTCCCTAAAAAAATTGTCATAATTACACCCCTACCTCCCTATAGCGGCCACCTCTCCACAACAGCCCATTTCTTCTGTCCGCAAGGTGGCCATTGTGGAGAGGTTTGACTGTGTATTGAATGTGGGCTATTAACCAATAAACTGACCCTTGAGCCACAGATCTGGCAAAAAAAAAAACACTCTCCAAAGAGACCAATATATGTCTGATTTCGTTAAAACATGGCAACTAGGTTTTTGCCTGGCACTGGGCACAGCATGCACTTTATTAAGTATTGATTATGTCTCTAAGATATGTAAAATGAACGTGTAAGGAAGGAAGGAGAGAAAAATTGACTATTTAGAAACTTGGTCGGGAGGGTGTACATTTTTCAGTCAATGTTTGCAAAAATAATTTTTTTTTCGGAGGGGGGTATAGTTTCCAAGTTTGGACCAACTTATTAGCAGACAAATGTAAACCAATAACTAATAATTCTCGCATGATTCCAATTGTAGTACTTTTGAAGGTCAACTTTGATTTTGTGACTTGGTGCAAGTTGTTGCTGCATTTTGCAAGGTATGTGCTACCGCTTTTAACCTCAAAAAAGCTATAAATATAACTGCTTCAGATGCACCATATGCAATGCTGCTAGAAATAAATTTTAAGACTTGCGCTTGCCCCTTTGAGTTTCAGATCTTGGTTTTGACGTGACGTAAAAAAAATATTTTTTTGGACATTCTTAAGCATAAATTAATGCTTTCCAATTTTGGATGTGATCTATATTTGTTGTATTAAAGGGTTAAGGAAGCTAATGGGCTGACGAGTCTTTCATGTTTGTCTGAGACATGTAAATTTTTAATTGAACGGAAAAGCAAAAATGATCTCACTTGACCAATCAGACAGGCAAGATGTTGCAGAAACTAAGAAAGAAAATAAGTGCATTGGAGAATTTCAGTGGTTTGGGATAAAAAAAAAACAGTTCATTTACATCTTTCATGATAGTTAATGTCGCAGTTCCTTAGCTACGCTTAAAATATAAAGTTAAGTAAAAACACAGCAACAAAAATATGGCGTAAAGGGGGGAGCACCGCTCCGCAATCGGCGTGGTAGACGACTTTCATACCGTGACCATAAAGCCTAACTTATCTCCCCGGCGTTATTTATAAAGATCCGCGCCGGATCGGACAAGTTTTAGGTAGGTCCAAAACATACAGTCATCCTACAGCCTAACTCTCCAATGCACTACGAGCTAAGACCACGGGCCAGCATCGTGCAACTTAATGGAACGAGTGTAGGTAATTATATTGCTCATGCCGCTTTATCTTTATATCAGCACTACAAGCTGACAGCGCCGGCACGTGCTGGAATAATGGCAATTCAAGAGTGTCACAATAAAATTGCGTTAAAAACAAAGCTTGCCATGGGGAAGTCGCTGCGTGACGTTAACCGCCACGGTTACGTGCGGAGCATGTCATCCCCCAAACAAACCATAAATTAAAAGTATGACACGCTGGCCATCCTTGGTGCAGCGGAGAGTAGCACATTACGAGGTGTACGTGCGCTAGAAGGGGCGCCGGTACGAAAACTGTGCCCGTGAAAAGGGAAAAGGGACTTAAAAGCCGGCGTGACGAGCCGCGTCCCGGAGAAGGTTATCAACTGCCGACCTGGTGAACAGGCGACCCGACTGAAAACAAACAGGACGCTATGGAGCGTAAATTTCGGCGTCGTGGTTGTGGATTAATTGCGAATGTGGAGGAATAGTAAGAAATGATATTTTTCGGGATACCCTTCCGTACAAATACCCTTACTTTTCTCCTTTTATGTTACAGACGTCTTAACTTCCTCCCCGGGAGGGGGGTACTTGGGTTAATTTTTGTTGGGTATGTGCCGCTGGCCTCTCAGAGCCCCTACCCCATCATAAGAGAGATTAAGATTCACGTTTACGCCTAACGGCAAACGTGAGTTTGTACCACGTGACCAAGTTTTTTCCGTAATTGTCGTTAACTGCTTATTACTTCAACTAAAAAATAAGTAGTTTCACGCCAGTTTTATACATAAGAATTGTTCCGGACAGTTTTCATCTGCTTATTTTCTATTCCAGGAAATTCTCAACTTGAATCTGACGTTTGCCGTTTGGCGTAAACGTGAATCTTAAACTCTCTATAGTCTATTCTGTGGCCAATTATAGACCCCATCTTAGTCACTTTTGGGCAAATATGTAATTTTCGCGATCCCAACTTAGTCACTTGCTACTTTTATGAATTGACCCATTTTTTAAATTGAATGAAGAGCACTTTACTTCTCATCTGCAGTACAAACATTCTGGTACGTTTGCTAACCGTAAATATGAAGAACTGTCTTACCCCAAAAATTCAGAAAATGTGCGACCCTATTCTAGTAACTCTATGAAAAATGCGACCCCATTATAGTCAATCCAGTCGTGAAAATGCGACCCCATCCAGCGGCACATCCCCATTAGCCTCTTATAAGGAAGTAAGGTGCATGACCCCCATGAATCCAATTCGATTATCATTTCTGTCATAAATAAATTGCGCACGACGAGATCTCATGAGTTCCACTGCCTTTATTTACTCTACAACAACAGTTTCCTTATTTACAGTTAACTCCACACTTTCTACAGCAAAGTAACTAACATCAGTACACTGCGTTACAAAACTTACTGAAAATGCACAATCTCAGCTCCATACCGAGAATAATTCATGTACAAGATCGCAACATAAATTATTACATGAAAAACAATAACATGCGATACAAAAACAAGTATAAAAACACCTACTCTTCCAAACAAAACGAAAAGAAGAAAAATGATAATGATGCCTACTTGCGAATGCTCAACGAGATATGATAATTTAGGATGAGAAAATAGAAGGGATTCCCGTTACGAGTTAGTTTAATTATTGGCTTGCATTAAACCTATGAAAAAATGATATTTTTTTAATAGTAAGTAGATTTAGTGTGTAGCACTTCTTGATTTTTTTGCAAAGGCACAAGAAGCACGAGAATTGATTAAAAATTGTGAGTTAAACCTCTATGTATCACACGATGGCCTGTCTCACTGTACTAAAATTATCATATCTCGGTGAGCATTCGGAAGTCAGCCAAGCGCGGTCATTGCACGCGTGCTGAACAAGAATGCTGTATCATGACAGACTAGAAACAATAGACAACTCCTAAAGCACAAACTCAGCCAATGAAATTCAGAATCCTGGCAGTCAGTTAATCAATTGTGGCCCTGAAAAAATTTGAAGGGAAACAAACTACGATTTTTTAAGAAAATGCTTTTTTCGTGAGAAGGACTCTTCAACGCTGACAAACGTCAACAAATAGCTAAAACTATAATTTCTATATGTTTGGTTTGCTCGAAATCGCGCGCATTTACAAGGCCGTAAAGCTTTTTGCTGACTTGCAAGGACCCATCTGTTAAAACGATCCCCAAAATAAAGGGATAAGTCTCATAGTTTA
>NC_133201.1:43761541-43811541 GCF_958299795.1 Porites lutea | reverse complement strand
ACAAATATGCCGAGACACCTCTTCTCTATGCTGTCTCGCCTCAGCGTTTGGATGACCACGACTTTTGTATTGAAGACATGTTGACTAGCGAATCTAGTGTGAAAGTCTTGGAACTCCTCTGTCAATCAGATGCTGATGTTAAGGCAAAGAACAAAGACGGTAAATCTGTCGTACATCTGCTAGTAGAGCGCACCAAGCGAATCATGGAGAAGTTGGAGGGGTCATATTCAGCGGATATGATGATGGAACTGTCGCAAATGGCGATTAGTCAGTCCAATAAACAAATGAACTTCCTCTTAATCCAAAACAAGCAGTTGGTGATATTAAGAGACAATGCGGGCAACACTCCCCTTCATTTGTTGGCAGATCACAAAACATGCAACCCTCAAGTGGTGAGCGTAGCCAAAACTCTAATCGACCATGGAAGCAAAGTTAATAGCAGAAATGATCAAGATAAGGCTCCATTGCATTTGGCAAAATCTTGGGAAATGGCACAGTTTCTTTTGGAGTGTAAAGCAAATCCGAATTCTCTTGACGATTGTGGTCGTACTTCCCTTATCTGCCGAATGACGGAGGCCAACCCTGACGAAACACTAAGCAAATGGTCGAATGGTGTGCCCTTTGGAATGGATCCATGGAAGGAAGACAGAGACGGAAAATGCGCGTTTGGAATCCTTATGGAGAAAGGAAGATTTACTGAACTGAAATCTTTTGTTGAAGAAACCTTCAAGTACAACAAAGAAAACGTTGTTAAAAAAGATGGTTCCGACAATACCCTCGTGCATAAACTCTGTAGTTACAATGATTCCAGGATCACACCTCTGATAGACTATTTACTTCAAAGAGGAGTAAACGTGAATGCAAGAAACAGGAGTGGTGACACTGCGTTACACATCTTAAGTAGGAAGATCACTCACCTTCCTGGTCCCAGGAGAATGAAGGAACCTTGCTGGAGATATATTCCTGTACTCCGCGCCTATCGAGCCCGATGTAACGTGAAAAACAATGCTGGTAGAACCGTACAAGATATTGCATGGTTTGACAAGACAGGCCTCTTGAAAGCTGTTCGTAGAAGGCCGATTCTTCGACAACCACTTCCATTTTTTCCATGGAATTCTTCTTCACAAACGCACCGTGGGAAACTTTTCGAGGTGGTCAGAAGACAGAATTGCCAGTTTGTGACAGACTACGTCTATCATGAAAGAGAAATTGGCTCGGGTTCGTTTGGCTGCGTCTTTGCTGGTGTTAACGTACGCGACGGACGAGAGGTAGCTCTAAAGCGGATCGTGCAAAAATACCCTTTACGAACACGGCAAGAAGATAGAGAAGTACAAAACCTGTTGCAGCTCTCAGAGTGCCCTTATGTTGTGAAGTACCACGACTTCATTAGAGAGACGGACTCCACATGGATCGTGTTGGAGCTAATGGAAGGCAACCTGGATGGCCTTTTGCACCAAAGCCTTAACAGTGACCTACTTCTTAAACTTTGGACGGATCTGTTACTTGGAATGAAGTACCTCCAAGAGAATAATATCCTACACCGTGATTTGAAGCCCAGCAATATTCTTTACAAATGTCACAATGCTTTGCCTTGCTTAAAGATTTCTGACTTTGGGCTTTCTAAGAATCTCGGCGCTGAGCATTCAACTGGGTCTAGTTCTCTAGGAGGTACCAGATGCTGGATGGCTCGCGAACTGCTGGTTTCAACTGGGCCTTTGCAGCATACCTTTGCGTCTGACATGTTTGCTTGTGGCCTACTCATGCACTACATTGTGGCCGACAGAAAACACCCATTTGAGGAAGGAATCATGGACAAACGCGACAGCTTGGCCTATTACAGTGCCCTGGAGCAGAACATTAGGAATGATTCCAAAACGTTGAGTGGCGATCTTTCAGAAGAAGCAAGGGATGTACTTGAACAACTGTTAGCAGGGACCTGTGACCGGCCAATGGCATCGGACACTCTCAAACACCCTTTTTTTTGGTCGAACGAAAAAAAGATTCGATTCCTTTGTGCAACAGGCAATCAACGTGAAATTGCCACTAACTGCGTGTCCCCAGTTCGACATCAAATCATGAATATCTTAGATCCAACGTTCCTTACTACACCATGGGATAATCGTTTCCCGTCACTTTACCGTACGCTGACAACCGCATCAAGAGGACGCAGGAATTATTTGACGACATCAGCAGTCGATCTGGTGCGATTCATCAGAAACGCTTACGCTCACGTGTCGGAGATTTCTAATCCAGCTGTCCGGCAACTCCTATTGCAGGAGTTCACTTTTCTGAAGGAGCTTCCAAACCTCTTTATGGTCGTTTACAGGGCCGTGAAATCAGAAAATTGGGACACAACGCGGGAAGAGATCACTTCCGCGATAGAGTCAAATTAACACAAATTAACTTTAAATACCGGTGGCCTGTCTGTGTCTACCTTGGCGGTGTACAATTTTCCATGCTACGTTAGCTTTGTTGGTATGAAGGCCAGCTTAGCCACTTGTCCCGAGCGTCGTTTAGTGTCACTACCTGTGTTTTCAACCTCTACGATTACTTATGTTCAATGGGACCAGAGTTCAGAAGACTTAACTCTATTACAGTTGCATCACGAGTCTCTTGCGATCCCGCCTCCTGTTAAAATTAACCGTACGTTGATTAATGACCTCGAGGAAAATTTTCAAATCGGCGATAATCAGCTTAGTGCTGTAAGGCGAAAGGCAGGTGGTCTTATTGACCAGATTGAGGAAACGTTTGACTCCTCCGACGACGAGTAAGTTGCTTTCACCGCTCTTGACCTGTCTATAACCAATTTCATCGTGTTTTGTGTTCTTTGTCGCTGTATATTCAGATATTCAGTTCCTCGCTCCCACGACAGCCCACTCCAGCTTCCTCCTCAGCCATTACCTGAACCTGAACCTTCAAGCCGTCAACATAAAACCTATCATCGTTGTGCGAAACCTGTGAAGAAAAGGACTCCCTCTGAAGTCAAAGAAAAGGTTGCAGTAGCAGAACTATTTTGGAACACTGTCCCAGTATAAGGAACTAAACTTTGCTGGATATTGTAGCAGTTTGACGATGTATTACATAATCGTATTGCCGTTAATTAATTTTTCTAGGTTCTTAGATGAGGTTGGTTCTATTCGGTTAGCTACAGTTAGTGGGCGTTAGGCATCATTCAAACATTAGCGTAATAGTTGTTTTCCAAGACAATTACCCCCTCTCTTTCAGATGGATTGTCTTTTCTCGTGGCAGTCTATTGACTTGTTTTTAGGTTTCTTTTCTGGTACTGGTCGTAGTTTGATTTGGGGGGTTGACAATGTCGTTGAGGTTATTCAGATTTGTTCTTATTTTATGGCGAGTGAGCGTTTTCTTTCTGAAGTGTTTCGCTGTACTTTTCCGCCAAATTATTGTCTTTCGTTTAGGGAAAACCAGTTCCTAGAGGTGTTGTTTGCTTTGAAGTTGTCAGGCTATCTGTGTCTGGCACGAGACCTTATGTTTTGTGCGTCGAACGAATAGGAAGAAATTTTTGTTTTTGAAGATTTAATGTTGGCACCAAATCTTGCTTGCCTTCGTTGTTTAGTTGATGATCGTTTAAGGGATTTGGAGCAAGACTGAGTTCTCGTTCGAGCTTCCTTTTTAATTTTGTTATAGTTGTTTTTGTTAACTTTCTAGGTTAAATGGATGCTTGGCGTGTCATTCATAGACTAGCCAAATGGATTTGTATAAAGTGCTTTAAGACGAAGACATCCGTAATCTTTGATTGGGTCATGCGACCACCTGATTTGCATTGATTGTTTAAAAAAACACGCAGAAGAACCTTAAAGTGATGTTTAAATGTGGTTGTGTCGCTGAGTTCTCTCAAAGTGCTTATGACTATTTAGTGACTCATTCCGCTTCGGCTCAAGATGCAGCCAAAGATCTCAGTTAAAACCTCGCTGGGCTATGGGTATTAGCTAATGGCGATTTGTGGATTATTTGCTGAACCTGAAGGTCGCCCGTTTGTTAATTAGGGGTCGACTTTATTTTTCATAACATAAGTTTATAAATGTTTGGCGATTTTTGAGACAACACTCAATTTTGAGCTTGATTCTTCATGTTTATTTTGGTATTTTCTATTTGTCGTTCTCCTGAGCATCGAGGACGATGCTTTTTCTGAGAACGGAGGCATGTTATGAAGTAGTTTTGTGGTTGTTTTTGACATCATTGTCATAAGGTTTTTTGATGACAGTTCCGTTTGTTCTTTGTTCTTCTCGTGATTTAAGTTTCGTTATGTTTTAACAGGTTTTTCGAGTGTTATTACCTTTTTAATGGCTTTGTCGACAGAAGTGTTATCAAGCTTGAGGTTTGATTGTCAGTTTTTTAGTGGGTACGTTTTGGGGCCATTGCTGACCTTGATTGTTACCTACATCAGAGTTCCCGTTTTGGTTTAAGGTATAGCCTCGTGGATTTAGCTGTCAAGCTTTCATTGGTTTTGTTGTAGAATTGTTTATTCCACTTCTGTTAACAACGGGGAATTCGTTAGAGTCATTCGGAATAGCGATCGTAACTCTCATGGTCAGCAAGCCTAAACGTACCTGTGTTATGCTTATATAAGATGTACAGTTGGATGGTTAGTAGGGAGTGATTAGCTGTTGTAAGAAGCAGAGCTGAAGAAGTTTGTGTTGCCGTCAGTAATTAAAAGGAAGAAAAGTATCAAAGCTTTGTCAGAGTCTTGGAGTCCTCTCGCTAGAAAAGCCGTCTCCGTCGACTCGGAAGAAACCCCTAACAGATATTTATTATAGTTTAGCCTTTACGTGTACACACATGAAAAATTCTTCAATTTAGGTGGTTTAAATCAGGTTTACAACGTTTGCAGTTAATATAGATTGTATTTCTTTTGAAAAAGGTAAGGAAAAAACTATTTTGTCACCGAAAATTTCTGTAGTCAAAGTGACTTCCTCCGTAACCTCAGATGAGTCATCTTAAATAGTTTGACGTACAATACGCTGAATCTGGCTTTTTTGCGAACCCTGCGGCATTTTTGTCTCTTATTCTAGCCACAGCAAAAACTGATTTGGACTCGACACGGCCCGAAATCTGTTCTAGGACTGTCGTTTGCAACCGTGGTGAATGTGGCTTTCCGGGACTCTTTGTGACTGCAAGGCAAGTTTTCTTTCTCTTTTTTGAAAGAGGGATTATTTAAATCGCCTTTTTAAAGGGGAGTCACAATTCACGAAGATAGAGTAACAATTTCAAAGAAAAACAGTGGGAGATTGAAACGTGTTTCGAAAAGAAACATTTTGTGTGATGTAGGTGGCGTTAATTCTGGTCCCTAGGCGTTCTCTCTTGCCCCGTTGTGCGCGCGAAGTCTGGGAAAGAGCGGGCGAGAGAACTTCTCGGCGTGTGTAGCGTTGCAGTTGTGTCCTCCGTTGCAGTTTGGTCCTCTCACCTATCAACCAATAGAATGGGGTTTTATTTCTTCCAATCAAAGTGCGTTGTGATCGTGTCTTCTTCATGTGACTTCCCAACTAGGGGAGGGCTGTAGTATGAGTTTTGTTCGTTTCAGTGTCCTGATCGTGTGGAAGACTTGCGTATGAAACAGTTTTGGAGCGTTTTCCCTGATGGGTTTTTGGAGAATTTTACAGAAGTTTGACGTTTGTTCGAAACTTTCCTCGGTCAACGCATATTTTCATATGTTGGAGAGCTAGAAAGCCTGGGACAAGGATGAAAGAACAATCAGAGAGTTCGAAGAAGGACAGTAGCAACAAGAATGTATTTTCGAGCTTCTGAGGTAAGGTGTTATTTGCAGTACTTTCAAAGGCGTTTTTAAATAAGAATTAGAGTCATGGTACAGATAAGCTCAAGCTAGGCTAGCTCTAGTCTTGTTTTTATAGATCGTGAAGTTGTGAGCTTTTTTGATTTTGCTGCAAATTGTAAGTTAAGTTACTGCTTACTTACCGAACCGGGCTTGTAAAAATGACCGTAACAAGAAAAAACTGAAGCATTGTTCATGGGGATTTTGAAGTCTTCCTATAGAAAATAATATATAAACAGTTGATTTAGAAAATAATAACCTATTTCAAAGTTTAGGCTGAAGAGTTTCCTGTATCATGAGGGCCCTCAAATTAGCAAATTTAGGGATTAGTGCAGTCATTCATGCAGCAGACTGCATGATTCCCTGAAAGTAGCTAAGAATAATAATGTGGAAATTCAATGTGGATGTGTTTTTTTTTTGCTTTTGATTTGGAAGATGATGCTGTTAGTCTTTTTTGGATCAAAAGTCTGCGAGAAATGTGAGCACAGTTTAGCCTGCTTTCAATTTTTTATTTTGTCAACTCTCTATGGACACCTCTGGGATCAGAAAAAAGGGTCTGTCTTAAAGAGGTCCGTCTTTTAGAGAATCATATAAAGGAAGTAGAGTGAAGTAGGGACCAGCTCTAGCTGTCCAATTTATGGTGTAGCAAGATGTCCGTCAAGGGATTTTGTATTTTAAAATTTAGTATGAAAGCTACAGTACTATCATGCTGAATTCCAATATATACAAATGTAGAAAGAGGTCTTTTTGTGGATGTGAGGGCACATATGTCCCTAGACTAAATTTCAAATACTTTCAATTAATATAGTTTCACGTTTTTGCATTTCTGTATTCAGCCCATCGTTAACTGTGTTTGGTGTCACTTAGTCATCTGTCACTGTTTCAAGGCAAGGTTGCTTATTAGAATTTTGCCCTATCAGAGCCTCTAGAAGGTGGGCTATTTCAATACTACAGTTAAAATGTTAACCTGCAAAGAAGTGTTGATACCAGTGGGGTTAATTTTTTCATAGTCACACATTGAATATGTTGTGGCCTGCTTAAGGCAGCATGCACAGAAACTTTTGGCATACAGTAAAACCCCATGACTCAGAACCTGGATTTTAAGAGCCTGTTAGGTGAAAATGAGCCAGTTAAGCCCCCCTTCTATACTGTATATAAGAACTTGTTTAGCCTAAAATTTGAAACAGGTTCTTATCTAATTATGGAAAAAATTCTGTACACTTAGGTAAATATCAGATAAGTCAGCATTTAGAATTTTCTTTGGAGACATAGGTGCCTTGTCACTCCAACTGAAATTTATATGCCAATGAGGTCAATGCTTTAGCTCCTTATCTTGTCATTTTTACTTAACTTCTAAATTGGTATGAAAATTTTTTTCTTTGGAGGGTGTCTGTACAAACTGTCGAGGCCACCACATTGTCACTGCATGACCATTGTGTGACATAGCATCTCATGAGAGAATTAAACATAAACTCATCTGAACATTGTACCCTTTTGAAAGACTTTCGTAACAAGAAAAATGACTACTATTTTTAAATCGAGGCTGTAACTTTTCAAATTCCACCATTATGAATCAAAGTAAGCAAGTTAGCCATTCTAAGCAGGTAACAATAAGCATGATTTTCACACACCCCTGCCCCAATCCCTCTGCCCCCCGAAATAAAGTGTGACAGTATTACAGGACTGATTTGACCCAACCAGAAATTCCAAAAATTATTGTCGTTCTATGGGTCATAAAACTCTATTAATGAGCAGTACATTTCTCAATTCTGGTTCTTAAAACTAACAAAGCAAATTAAATTTAGGTTTCATTTTTGTTTGATATTGCATTTAAAGCCTTTCTAACTGTCCTAGTAAACATATATATAATTTTTTTTTGGACGTGGTGATCTAGAATGAGCAAGGAATGGCATTTCATATGCAAAGCAAGAATTGCAGTAAGATAAAAAGAGACATTGGTCGTCACATTTTAAACGTTTTAAACTTCAACATAAAGCAATGACAAACTCAAAGAACCCATCCTACCATCGTTTGTAAAATGCACTGAAAAAAAGTGCCAATGATAGCTTGAGAGACATCTTTTTTCAATGGATGTACACAGACACACACCCACACTAGAGCTCTACACACAGAGAGAGATTTGCAATCAGATTTTGGAAGGGAAAAAACTCATCAAAAGGTTTAAACTTCAACAAAAATTATACTAAGAAAAACCACAAAAGGTACTCATCATAGCATCTTTTGAAGGAGACGATGAAAAAGCATATTACGCTAGCTTCAAACACGTCTTCATTTAATCGCTGCCTTTGCTTAATGTGCTTTATAGTTAATAATTTATAGTGTTTATCACCATAACTAAAAACAATGAAAATTTTCGGGGGAGTTTTCCCTTACGTTTGTCTCTTAGGTATTGATCTGAAATAAGGTCTAGGGTCAGGATTTGGAGAGCAAAACAAGACAGCCCCCCACCATGAAGTCTCAGGAATACTCCCCCCCCCCCCCGGATTTGTCAGTAGTTAATAATAATTATTAACTACTAACTTATTATTGATAGCGTACATTTTGTGAACAGAAAATCCTGGAGGGGAACTGCCTTACATTTGCCTAATAGGTATTGGTCTGAAATAGGTCTAGGGTCAGGATTTGAAGAGTAGACGTCACACCCCCACCAGGAATTGCTAGAAATACACACGGGAGAAAAAATTGAAGGCATTTTATGAACTGGGCCCACCTTTTGGCAAGCCAGTTAATAATAAGCTGACCCACTATATACTCTTAAGCTGTATTGCATTTTTTTTCTTAAGAACCTAAATAGCCTTAACTTGTGCTAACTACACATATATATGTACCATTTCTATAAGAACCTTTTTAGGCTAACTCTGTCTCGAATATAAAACGCGAAAACATTGTCCACAAAATTTGAAAGGTGCTAAAACCGACACCAGAAGCCTATTACCCCCTGAAGCTTTCTGTAAACTAGCTTACAAATCATGTCTAACCCAAAGCACCTCTATCCCTTGTAAAAGTTAGGAAAAATGGCTGGCAGACTGCAACTCTTGTGACTTTGACATGATTGATTGGAGTAAGTCATATACCCTTGCTTTTCTATATACCAACGAATCTAAATTACGTGTTTTTCAATTTAAATTTCTGCATAGAGAATTGGCAACAAACTGTTTCCTTTTAAAGACTGGAATCAAATCTAATGATCAATGCAGTTTCTGCAAAGAAAGCTCGGAAACTCTTTTGCACCTCTTTTGAGAATGTCCTTTGGTTAAATCCTTTTGGAATGAAATTGGTAACTGGATGAAAAACAGCTCTTGCTCTCTTAACGAAGAATTCTCCGTTTTGTCTTGCATAGGTCAGTGAACGATACTACAAACCTGCTTTTCCATCATGCACTTTCAATCACGAGGTATCACATCTATTTCTCCAAACAAAAAGGCCCTAACCCTTCATGGGAACTCTTTTTTCAAACCATTCTAAATTGTCTTGATTATGAAAGACGTTATGCCATTAAAACTGGGATTTTAAGAAAATTCAATGCAAAATGGGGAGCATTTATCTGGGAAAATGATCTTTACTCTTTATTTCCTTTGTCGAGATGTGCAGAGAACAGCAATCACGCTAACTCTCTAGAGACTCTTTTGATGTTCCTGGGCGGATAATCAGTAAATGTGCGTAGTGCGTGTGTGTGCATGTGTGTGTGTGGGTGCGCATGAGTATGCAAGAACTACTTAATAAGTTACTTTGGCTACTCTGTATTATAGATCTGGGTTGTTTAAGTAATTAGTGTATAGTGGCAATGTAATCATTTATTTATATGCTTTGTAAGTAATGTAAATCAGTGATGCAAATAAATAAATTTTTAAAAAAAACTTGGAAAAATCTAGGTTCTTATTCGTGGGGGCAGTATACTTTGCCATTCTTAGAGTTACCAATTTTGTGAACGGTCATGCTGTACAGCCAGCTCCTATATCCATCCAAGACATGTGATCCTTGAGTCACTATGTATCAGATAAACAAGGGTAAACAAGGTGTATTATAGGTAGTGTGAAAGAGGCAGATAAAAAGGACTTTGATATCAAACAATTATTTTTAAATAATGTACAAATGTAACAACTGTGCAGGCTGAAGACCTTACACAAATGTACTCATACAGTGTACAACAAGAATCTACACTGCTTGGTTTGGTCTTTTTTATGAAGAATAGCGCACTGCTAGAGCACCACGTTAACAGCTGAATTATGCTAAAATGTAGATTTTTCAATGGGTGAGTTAGATAGAATCCACTCTCCTTCCCTGGTTAATATCCAGTATTAAATTCCTTTATTATTATCAGCTTTTTCTGAAAAAAATTGTGAAATTTTGTTTCTGTAACCTAGCCTCCCTCACAGTATTTTTAGGAGATTTGTATATCCTCCCTTCCCACAAAATGCCTGCGTACCCAACATCAACATTTCTGATTTCCATTTTTTTATTCATGTGGTACATGTAACCAATCAACAATGAGAGGTATTATGTTAATTTTTTCCAAACTTCTGCCTTAAGAGTTGTGGGCACTGTGTAGTGAGATAAAAGCAATGTTACTCTACTAAGTGTGACAAACTCTTTTACGCAACTTTAATTTTTTGTTTCCTTTATGTAAAGTGGAATTATACATGTATTAACAGCAATTCTGCCAAATTTCATCAGGTTCTTATAAGTGGATTTTGATATTTTTGTCATTTGTTAACACAGCCTATGAAAGTCAACAAGAGTACTGTATGTACAGTATGCCCAAAACGTGTGCAAGCACTGAGATCACCACATGATAGGACAAAGTGATGAAAACCAAATAAATTTGTTCTGACAATTTCTGGGCATTTTTCTCAGCTTGCTCTCAATTTTTTTCTTGAAAATTCCATTAATTAGCTTCAATGTTCTCTTGATAAAGATGTATCAGGGAGTTTTTTAGTGCATGCACCTTTATGTAATAGAAAATGTATGTGCTCAACTTCTTGTACTAAAAGCTTCAAGAAACTCTAACAAACTGAAAAAAAAACTAGAATCCATCAGAAAGGAGATCTGTGCAATTCGCTAAGAATAAAGTTGTTGAGACTGGAGGGGGAAACATTCAAATCACACAACAAAGCAAACTTCAACGACAAAGTCCAGACACATGGGCTTCTTATACTTCTTAATATACTTCTGAAGTTCAGAATTAAAAACAGACTTCTGCCAGTTGCTGCTTTGTCCTGATATCACAAACTCACATCTTGTCATTATTTATCGTGAAGTTATCTTTGTTCATTTGTATATACTACTTCTAGACACTCTCTGTAACTGTATAGGTACATGTAATAAAAGTTCTCTCGTCCGTGAATTTTAGAATGTTAATGACAAAAAAAACAATTCTTGAGTTATATTTTCTTTTTATTTTCATTTTTTGTACAGGCATGAAAGAAAACCAGGGATTAAAAGAAGCGAACAAAGGCTTGGATTAGCTGGTAAGCTTTATTGATATGTATTTTCCCTGTAATGCACTAGTGGTTAAATGTTGTCCTTTGTGTAAATGTTGGTGTGTATGAAAATACATTAGCAAAGGATACTAACATTCACTACTAGATAAAGTTATGGTAAAATGATTTATCGCTCAGAATCTTGTACCAGCGTAATAAAAGATCTTGGTGGCTGCTGATTGTGTGCAAGAAGTATTTGGAAACTGTGCAAAATTTCCATGTGGTCACATGCAACAAAGAAGGTCTACCAGGAAGAAAATTGTGCATTTTTTCTGGAGACTGACTTTTTACAGAGGACAGTTGTTGTCATTAAATTCTCAACGACATCAAAGCTCCCAGAGACTCTGCACAATTTTATGATTAGTGTAACAATAGCAGTCTGGCTTAATAAGGACAAACTCAGTCTTTAATGGCCGCCTCAAAGTTGCTACAAAACCACCTGTCTTTTAGGCCAAGTGGCTTACAACTACAGGCCTACCATGACACCTTTCCTTCTTTCTTTTAACAAAAAAAATGAAAATAAAAAAAAAATTCATTGCACAATGGGCACTTAATAACTAGTGAAAGCCCAACAACATCAGCCAAAGCACTGAATGCAAAACATTTTGAACAAACAAAGTCAGCTGTTTCAAAAGGCAACGTGTTCAATGTCTAAGCAAGAAAAAAAAAGAGAAAAAACCCAATGTTTCAACTGTCTCCTGCAATCATCAGGTGTAGTCAAGCATAGTCTTTTAAATAGCCAGGTGGCTTTGACAACCAACCTGGGGGCCGTTTTTCAAATGCCCCAATAATTAAAGCTCTTGTTGTTTACATGCAAGATAGAGGTTTCAATAGTTTTACATCTAACATGATAAAACTATCACTTAGTGAAACAAAATGAAGTAGTTTGCTGTCCAGGACCGGTGCTCTTATTCTTTTTATTTTGATTTGAATATTTGAGTTCGGGCCCGAAAAAGTTACCAGGACTTTCAAGAAACGGGCCACAGCTCTAGTGATCCTATTTTCAACTGGCTGAGACTTGTTAAGTGTTATGCATAGAGGTTGGGCCTTGCTAGATAGTGCAACTGGAGTTTTGGTCGGCTTGCACTGTTGGGAATGACTGACCCTCTATTGGCTGAAGTCCATGGAGTTTCTCTGGAGAGGCTGCCAAATCCGGGGGTTGCAGGGCTACAGGAGCCTCTCTAGGTTGTGAGCTGTAGAATGGCTGTCTGCTCCTGCGGAGAATTCTTCCATCTTCTGTCTTTGCGTCATAGGATCTCATATCTGCTAGTTCTTCTATTTCTGTTTTGAACCCTGTCTGGCTCTTATCACGGGGAAGTGGCATTACTCTGACTGTCTCGTCTTTCACCAATGGCAAGAGCTGCTTGAAGGTGGGTTCGCGTACATCGCCCAAACATGCGCTGAGCTGGTGAGGTGTTAAGCCCCTCCATTGGGGTGTTTCTTCAGCTTAGCAGGGAAGGAAAAAAACAGCTCCTGATGTTTTGGCTTTCTTGATTAAGCTCTTTGCAGTCTCAACTGTGTTTTCTACTCGTCAATTGCTTTGCGGTTAGCCCTGGGAGCTGGTTACATGCTCAGTCCCAGATGACCACAAAAAGTTCTCAAATGGCCACTTAGCAATTCATTAGGGGCTCCATGTGTGACAAAATGTCTCTTAAGTTTCTTTGTGATGACAGTTTCTGTTTTGCTGTGTAACTAATCCATTTCGAAATACCCAGAGTAATAGTGTACTGTGCAGAGATAACTCTTGTCATCAAGAGTGAAGATGTCAGTGGCAACTTTCTCCCAGCCGGCCTTGATGTTGGCTAAGTGGTTGTTTGGTCTAGTTACTCTGGTTACTCTGAAGTGACATACAGACGTCACATTTCTGGATGTAGTCAGTGATTTCAGCATTCATGCCTGGCCAGTATACTGTCTCCCGTGCTCTGCATAAACAGCCTAGCAACTCGATATGGGAGTCGTGTAGCTTCTGCTTGATCTTTTTCCTCAGGGTCTGCAGTATGATGCATCGCTGGCCCTTGAATATTACACCATCATGTACTGAGAGCTCATCTCAGATTTCAAAGTACTGTATTTCCTAGAATAATAGCCGTCCCTTGATTAATTGCCTCCCTCGAATTAACACCCCCCTTTGACGGATTTACTTAAAATAATCGCCTCCTTCGAATAATCGCCCCTCCCCTGCCCCTCTCACCATCTTCTCTTCCTTTTATCCCCCCCCCCCCCTGTCAAATTGAAGTGCAATGAGATTCAGCAAAACTGATCAGTGACAATTCAAGCTCTGAAAATATTAGTCAAGGAACTAAATTTGGAACACTTTAAAAGCCCATGATCAGTTTATTTGGCATGATTATTTTTTGATTTAATGGAAAAATAAAACAAAATATTTAGGACACGACTTCCAGTGAGCAATATTGAGATAATTGGCTCCCTCAAATAATCACCTTCTTTTGAATAATTGCCCCCTTTTTGTGCGAAAAAAGAAATATTATTCAAGGAAATACAGTACTGGTGAATCTCTGCTGGTTGTTCATCCTTTGTATCTGGGACGCCATCCAAGACTGCTTTCTTTACAAACTGTAGAGTTGGATCACAAGCCGTCTCTCTCTGAAGTTCGTTAAGCTGGTGGTCTGGAACAGGAAGGAAGTGAGTGGCATTTATGCACTCCACCTCTGATTTTGAGGCTGATCACTCATAGTCCTCCGAATAAGCTCTTGACAGGGAATCAGCTAGCAGTGTCTCCTTGCCAGGCTTGTGGCGTATTTCACAGTCATATTGTTGAAGCCGCAACAGTAGGTGCTGTAGTCTCTTGAAAACTGATACCAGAGGCTTCTGCAAAATGGAGACTAATAGTTTGTGATATGTCCAGAGGATGACTTTCCGAACATACACATGGTGGTGGTTGTGTTCTATGCCGAAGAGCCGAAGACCTGGGCCAGCAATTCCTTTCAAATCTGTGAGCACTTCCTTTCTGCCATTGTGGGTGCTCTGCTTGCATTGGCTGGCCTAGCTGCATCAGTACAAAGCCAAGTCCATCTCTAGATGCATCTCCTTAGCCTTCGTTTGGGTCACTCTTACTGAAGTACTTGAGTACTGGTGCTTTGGAGACAGCATCTTCAGTTTTCTCAGAGCCATCTTCCTGTTCGTGAGTCCAATATCACTCAGCTTTCTTATGTGTTAGATGGCACAGTAGCTCACACAGTTCTGATAGGTCTTGTAGGAACTTAGACCGATACTTCACAAGCCCAATGAATCTCTGCCGGTCAGTCCATCTTAATAAGTGCTTTGACTTTTTTAGGATCTGCTTTAAGCCCATTCCTTGTCATTACATGCCCGGTGAATGACACTTCACTGCACTTCAAATGGAACTTCTTCTTGTTCAGCTTGATATTTCTCGCTCTGCAATGATCAAGGAGGTTCCTCAGATTTTGATCGTGCTCAAGGTCAGGCTTTTCATCAGTGTCCCCCTGCCCAATGATAAGTAGAAGCACCTAATGAAATTAATTTGTAGACAGCAAGTTCTACCAACCTCTTCTAGTCCTGCTACAAATGCTAGGTCGTCTGCAAATCCAAGCTTGGTAAGATCTTGCATATGTTGTCTTCTGCTCTGACTAGGCTGATTCGGTAGACCCCACTTATTTAGGCTGTCGAGGAACAGATGCTGAAAGTAGTTGAGCACAATAACGAAATAACAGGAGCAAGGGTGTAACCTTAGTACCCTGCTGTATCGTCAAAGAATGTGGTTTCTTCTCAGGACCAATTGAGTAGCCCAGTTTCCTCATATAGTGACTTTGACTCAGCAGCAATTGGTTAAAGTTGAAGTGGAAGTGTGTCAGACATTGTGTACCTGCTTACGTGTTCAAGGCTTTCCTGCCTGCGTTTTCCACCGCACCTTACCAATTAACGCCTTTATTATAGACTCGGTCTTATTTTGCCACAAAACATATTCAAGTGTAGCAAAAAATTTAACCCTTGGAAGGGCTAATGGCAGAAAGATGACCATTGCTTTTTATTTCCTTTGTTCTCTTAATGGAACTCAAGTTCAGATGAATTTGAGAGGTTTCTTGATAGTCAAATAAGTTCTGCTCTATTATATTGAATTCACGGCTGCTATGTTAGAAAAAATCATCACACAGAAACATCACACATACTGCAAGAGTAGTGTAGGATATTACAAGAGGCCGTACCTTACAGAGAGTTCTTTTTATAGGTCTCTACTGGAAAATTTTGATGTTTTTGGATCCCTTGTTGATTATGGGAGGTGGTCACTTGCAATGTAAAAGAGTTGGTGTCACATGGAACTTATCATTAACAGTTATGTTATGGGGAAGGGAGGTAAGAGGCTGGGTATTTTGATTTTGTCAAACACAAAATGCAAGTTCCATGTTTACTACATTTAGTGGTGGGTCTAGAGGTGGGAATTTTCAGCCACAGGTGGATAAGTCACTTTTGTACCCCATTCTCAAATGCTTCAGCCCACCAACCCCATACAGCCAAATGAAGTATCAACAGGTCCTAATATTGATCCATTATCTTTGCAGATTTTGTACCTAAAGATGCTCTATTCAGAAGAGAGGTCAGGTTTTCCATGGACAGAACCCTGTCACAGAACAGTATTTTCACAAATTAAGGAACTAGAAAGAGAAAACAATTTCGTCATGATATTTGGTTCAGTTAATCAACGTTTTGTAGTATTGATATTAACATTAGGAAAGAGGATAAGGGTAGGGATCAAATAGTAAAGATCTGTAAATGTTTAGTACTTGTCAGTACGATGGTAGGCAGTCAAAAGGAAAATAATTGTATCTTTACTTAAATGTTGGGCTCCTCATAAGAGTCAGGTAATTTTCAAAGATACACCCTGACTTTTTAACCAACTTTTATTAAATTGCTCCAAATTCAAGATGGTATTTTTTCTGAAAAATAAATTTATGGGCGTGATTCCTCAAATTTCGGTCATTCATTGTTCATTATTAAATCAAGTGTCAAATAATTAACAAACTTAAGGCAAGAATTCATACGGCTGGGATATTTGCTCTCCTCACCATTTATCCTGGAAGAGACTTTACATGAAATGGTACTAATTGGGAAGGCAAATGCTAAGTGCTTTCCTTTTTTATTTGCTAGCATTTTTTACTTTTTTGAGACATTTTCCTCATATTTCACTCTGAAATTTGTATCCTACCCATAAATGTCAACCATAAAAAAATTCCCTATTACGGTTTATCATGGCATCTAGGATATAAAAGATATGGAAGTGTTATATAATGATTTATGGTAACTCCTACATGGAAACCTGGACCTAAGTAAGTTTTTAAGTTCTTACCTGTATTTCATTCAATAGGAATGTTACCCAAGCCCAAGTTAAATAAATAACTAGGTTTGAGGTTACCTAATAGTTCCAGGGTCGTCACTAAGATTTCAAGTTGCCGGGTAAATGCCACAAGTAGGCGGGGAATCAAACGGCTAGGGATTTCTTTTGATTCTATTTTTCTTCTATTTTTGTATGAAAGTAGCTGGGGACCACATTCATAGTAGCCGGATGAGATCCCCGGCCTCCCAGCTCTTAATGACAGCCCAACTAATACACTGTAAACACGAACTATTATTATCATTATATACTTGGGATGGATTCCTTCAATTTAGATCTTAGGCGGGGTTCTCCCTCGTCTTCAGTGCATGGTATAAAGCAACTAAAATAAATGTGCAAAATTAAGTGCTCATTAGTATGGTCCAATTTTATTTTATAAATTGGTATTTTTTGTATAACGTCTCTTCAGCGGTTGTGCATGTGTTGCTATTATTTCTACGTAGCACCGTCACAAAGGCTGGTGAAATCACGTACCAAACATATTGTATTAACTTACTGGGAAAATGGCATACAATGTATCACATAGATATTTTTTTTCAGCTATAAACTGAAAATTTAAAAGAAAATAGCATTCTTTGAATGAACAGATCTTGAACTTTTCCTGAATCAATTGTCCTCCTGTCATATTTACAGTATCTGGATGTTTGCCTATAGATGCAAGCCTCTGAGGAATGTTATCTCTATTGCACTTCCTTTTCTCTCAGGGTACAGGGTATCAAAACATGAATGAGAAAGGAACGATTTTATATTAAGACTGACCCAGAGCCAGTTTTGTAATAGTTAACTAGCTGCTTTTATATTCATCTATAACTGGGGGTTTGACAGTGCCTGTGGTGGATGGCCATTGTATTTATAACGAGTCCATCCACTCTTAAATAGGTCCCCCTGCATGCCCTCGTACTCTTCTTGACCACAGGCTGTAGGTTGGTGGGGAAGCTAAGTTAGCACTGACTTTATAGGCCCAATTTATATAAAGAATAATTGTCCCGGGAAAAAGGTTCTCTCTTCCTTTAGCGATCAATTATCTGAGAATAAAACTGACCCCTTTGCCCAAGCTAATAGCGCACGCGCATGCTCTGATTGTCTAAAGCAGCGACCGCGCATGCGTTCAAAGTGTTCGTGTGGAGAAACGTTGACCCCCTACGATCGAAAGGGTGAGCGGTCTACGCGCGGCACCCCTATAGCCGAGCGTAAATTTATTAAACGTTGGCGCTCAGGGCGGCTTAAGAAGGAGAGTGACCCCTATACCCCGGACAACGTTTCTACATATAAGCGAGGCCTTAATTGGCTTAGCGGTAATAGGCATCGTGACGTGACCTGACCTAAATATTGACTTTCCCAGTTTATACTAGGAACAAACGGCCCTAGCGTTTGAATCAAAAACTGTTCATCTTTACTTAAGTAGTATAGTAAGGACCGAATTCAGTTCTTTTTGGGAAGAATCTCTTAAAGTAGGGAAGGCATACATTATCGGAAACGTGCATAGTCATGAAGACGAAGGCAAACTAGTTTTTTTTAAAACAATGTAATATACGCCCTTCCACATTTCCCATAATGCACCTTATTTGCCCCCGAAGATTTTGCATAACCTTTGTTTTCATTTCTCCTGGGTATTGCAGTCGTCCCAAAGAAATTGAAAACAGAGGTTATGCAAAATTTTGGGGAGCAAATAAGGTGCATGCATTATGGAAAATGTGGAAGTGGAGCAGGAAACGTGATTTTTTACTCTTCATCCGCCATTTGCACATCTCCCACACGCCTTGCTTGCCCTCCACTCCCCTTACACTTAATTTCCCCTGGACAGTCGTCTCAAAAGAAATGAAGGACTGCTTATGCAAAACAAGGTCTATTATAGAAGATGTGAAAATGGCGAGTTCTCCCTTTTAGCTTTTTTACCTTTTCTTTGTTTACGAAAAGGGCAAATTTGACAAGAATTTATAAGAGGCATGTCGATAATTGGGGGTCTTACGAAAATGACATTTGCGAAATTGGCAAATTTGGCAATTAAGGATTCATCAAAGGGTCAGGCAAAAAATTTAAATGAGAACAGAAGAGGCCCATTGGCAGTTGGCGATTTTCGCGAGAATGGCAAATTGGAGAAAATGGGGAAATGGGCAAGAATCTATCAAAGGTTTTGCAAAACCTCAAATGAGGTGACAAAGAGGGAAATCTTGACAAATGGCGATTATAAGAAAATGGCAAATTTTGGGCGAAAGAGAGAAATTTCGGCAAAAATGGTGAGTATGCCAAAAAGTCTCTTGCCAAATATTCACATAAGATGACAAAAAAGGGCATCTGGACAAATGGCGATTTACTTGGCAAGAATTTATAGGTTTGGCAAAAATTAAAACAAGATGACAAAACAGGCATGTCAATAATTGTGGGTTTTACGAAAATGACAAATTTTTCGAAATTGGCCAATTTGGATTCATCAAAGATCTGGCGAAAATTTTAAATGAGACAACAAAAGAGGCCTTCTTGGTTTGCAACCACGTGACAAGGCTACCATGTGGGGGGTCAATACAATAGTATTTTTCTTTAAGTATTAACACGAAAATAGAGTTAAGTTCCCAGAGAGGAGAGAAATGCTTTTTTTTCTTGAGCACCAGCATGGCCGCCGTGACGGCGAGTGCAAACCAGCAATATTGACAGTTTGCGATTTCACGAAATTAGCAAATTGAGAAAATGGGGAATTGGGCAAGAATCCATCAAAGGTTTGGCAAAAAATCAAATGAGGTTACAAAGAGGGAGATCTTGACAAATGGTGATTATAAAAAGAAAATGGCAAATGTAGGCGAAAGAGGAAAAAAATTGGGTAAAAATGGAGTGTTCAAGGATTTGGCCAATTACAAAGGGGTACCTTGACAAATGACAATTTTATAAAGTTTATAAATTTGGCAAAAACTTTTAAAAAGTTTGGCAAAAACTTGAGCAGGATGACAAAAGAGGCATGTCGATAATTGTGAGATTTACGAAAATGACACATTTTGCAAAATTCGCGAATTTGGCAAAGGAATCATTAAAGGTCTGTCAAAAAAATTAAATGAGATAACAAAAGAGGCATATTGACAGTTGGCGATTTTCGCGAAAATGGCAAATTTAAGAAAACGGGGAATTGGGCAAGAATCCATCAAAGGTTTGGCAAAACCTCAATTGAGGTGTCAAAGAGGGGAATCTTGACAAATGGCTATTACAATAAGAAAATGGCAAATGTAGGCGAGAACGGCAAATTTCGGCAAAAATGGCGAGTGTGCCAAACATTCATCAAGGGTTTGGCCAAATATTCAAATAAGGTGACAAAAAAGGACATCTTGACAAATAGCGATTTTACGAAAATGACAAATTTGGCAAAAATTTATTTAAGGTTTGGCAAAAATTAAAACAAGATGACAAAAGAGGCATGTCGCTAATTGTGGGTTTTACGAAAATGACATATTTTGCGAAACCAGCGAATTTGGCAAGGACTGAGACAATGAAACAACAAAACAGGCATATTGACAGTTGGCGATTTACACAAAAATGGCAAATTTGAGAAAATGGGGAATTGGGCAAGAATCCATCAACGGTCTGGCAAAACCTCATTTGAGGTGACAAAGAGGCGAATATTGAGAAAAGGCAGATTTCGACAAATATGGCGAGTGTGCCAAAAATATCATCAAGGGTTTGGCCAAATATTCAAATGAGATGACAAAAAGGGGCATGTTGAAAGCTGGCGATTTTTAGGACAATGACAAATTTTGCGACGATGGCGAATTTGGCAAGAAGTTATCAAAGGTTTGACAAAAATTTACAAAGAGATGACAAAAAGGGGCATCTTGACAAGTGGCGATTATAACAAAAATGGCAAATTGGGCAACATTTCATTTAAGGTTTGCCAAAATCCAAATGAGATGACAAAGGAGGCACGTCGATAATTGTGAGTTTTACAAAAATGACAAATGTTCGCGAAGTCGGCAAGGATTCATCAAAGGACTGGGAAAATTGCCTGTTGATAATTAGCAAGAATAGCAACTTTGGCTAAAATGGCGAATTTGGCAACAACTTATCAAAGGTTTGGCAAAAAGTTTGAACAAGATGACAAAAGAAGGATGTCGTTAATTGTGGGTTTTTACGAAAATGCCGTTTTTTGCGAAATCAATGAATGTTTGGAAAAATCCATCAAAGGTTTGGCAAAGTTTAAATGAGACGGCAAAAACGGGCATCTTGTACAAAACGCGTTATTAATAAGAAAATGGCAAATATAGGCAATAAAGGCAAATTTCGTCGGTGAAAAAAATGCAGTGGCGAGTATGCCAAAAATTAATCAAGAGTTTGGCCAAATATTCAAATCAGATGACAAAACGTGGCATGTTGACAGCTGGCGATTTTTAGGAAAATAACAAATTTGGCAAGAAGTTATCTAAGGTTTGACAAAAGAGATGACAAAAAGGGGCATCTTGACAAATGGCGATTATAACAGAAATGGTAAATTTGGCAACAATAAATTTAAGGTTTGCCAAAAATTAAATGAAATGACAAACTAGGCATGTTGACTGTTAGCGATTTTTACAAAAATGACAAATTTGGCGAAAATAGCGAATTTGGCAAGAAGTAATGAATGGCTTGCCAAATGAGAAGGCGAAAAATGGCCCGTTGGTAATTAGAGATTTTTACAGGGATGGCAAATTTTGGCGAAAATGGCAAATTTGGGAAGAATATAACAGGACAGGTTTGAACAAAATTCTAATGAGATAACAAAAAAAGGCTACCTTGACAATTACTTATTTTTCGAAAAAGGCAAATTTTTGCCCAAAATGGCGAATTTGACAAAGGTTAATCAAATGTTTAGCAAAAACTCATAAATGAGTTGACAAAAAGAAAGCATGTGAAAATTTGGGTACCAGTTGAGATTGAACCTCGTGTGGTCCCTGATCTAATGGTGCTGAAATGACAGAAAAATATGTGACAATCGACGTGACATTGTTATAAAGAAAAAATAAAGCATTTTTTATTGTCGATGACGAAGATAGGTCCTCTGACTGAAAAACTTCCAACAATGCATCGAGATGGAATTAACTAATTAAGAACACCGTACTAAAAGTAAGCTTGAACAAATGTGGCTATAGAAACGCAAGTAATTCCTGTAGTCATAGGTGCATCATAAGTAATCAACAAAACAATGTGTTTAGCTGTTTCAGTTTTGGCAGTAACCTGTGTACAGCCACCCTCTACCTTCAACAGAAAAACTCGATGAGGAAAAAGATCAGTTTTTTTTAAGCATCATTTTCGATTATGTTTCGCGCGAATTGAAACATAACTTATATACAGTATTTCCTTGTTTTCTGTTCTTGCTGATGGGGATGTGCTGCTGGGCGAGGTCGCATTTTCACGTCTAGATTAGCTATAATGATGTTGAACATTATAATGGTGTCGCACATTTTTGAGTAGGAATTCAACGGAAGACGCGCGGTTGAAAAGTTGACTTTATAAGGTAGATGCATAGAAAGAAAGTGGCTACATATATTGTGATCGTGTAAATTACATTTGTCAAAAAGTGGATAAGATGGCTTCTATAGGGTCCTCAGAATAGATAGTATAATAATGGGGTAGGGGTTCTGAAAGGTCATCAGCATACACCCAGCAAAAGTTATGTAAGTTTGGCAGTCAGGATTCAGAGAAAGATACTAGTCCAAAAAAGTAGAGACTTCCAAGTTATGGCCATGGTTGACAGGACATTCACCAACCTTTAGAACATCAATGACATCACAGTGCAAATTAAACCGTCTGTGATTTAAAACAGTGAGATTTGCCGATTAACCTCATCTACAACCAATGAACGTACTCCTACAATGGTATAACCCTTTTCGTTTCGACCAACTGCACTGTACAAAGACATCATTTGAAATAACATATGCGTTTCAAAAGATGGGCCTCTTGCAAAGTCTTATTTTGCGACATTTCAAACTATGGTGCTGTTTCGATACCACACTTTGCGTTATTGCAAAATACGGGGTGTTTAACTCTTCTGTTCTCAGCTCAAAAATCACGTCCAGTCAATTGACCCGATCGGCGTCAGAAAGTCATTGCTGGCAAAAAAAGGAGCACTTTACAGGGACCAAGGTTTGCGCTAACGCATAATGTGGTCTGGTAATTGTGACGTATTTTGCGTTAACTCAATCTGTGTTCTAGGTTTTAAGACCAAGGTTTGCGCCAAAAAAATATCGCAAACCGTGTCGAACGTAAGGAGTCACATTTTTAGATAAGTCGTTCCGTGTCCTTCCAAATAAACAGGGGAACCCAACGACGGTGTCCTCCCAAATACATTGAAAACCGCTCTTTTTAGGCTACCCAGAGTACAAATAGATTTGCAAGGGCTTCAGTACTATATTACCGTAAAATTCCAAAAATAATCAGCGGAGCTTATATTTTTCAAAGGCCCTTTTTGAGGGGCTTATATTCGGAGGGAAATTTGCGTTTTAAAATCGGCTAGGCTTATACTTGGAGCGAAATTTGCGTCTCAAAATCGAGGGGGCTAGCTTATAGTTAGAAGGAAATTTATGTCAGTAATTTGCAGAAAGTTTTAACTGAAACTCGTCTTGAGGACTTAGACCTTTCTAAAACACAGCCATGCAAGTAGTCCAAGTATACTTTGTCTATATGGACCGAAGAAATCCAAGCCAAGAGTGAGGAGTAAAACTACGCAAACAGAAATAAACTGTGACACTTTCTGACTGCAATCATTTGGGGCTTGTGATGGATCTTTGGCAAAGACAAAAAATTATATATTTTTGCTTTGTTTTGTTTTGTATTTGAGGGCGATTTCCAAATTCAAGACGCCCGGGAGGGCTTATATCCGGAGGGACGATTTTACGGAGGATTTTTTGCGTTACAAATGTGAGGGCTTATATTTGGAGGGGCTTAATTTCGGAATTTTACGGTATTTTCCCGAAAATTTAAGATGCAGATTAACGTATTACGAAAGTTAGAATTTTTCTGGTTCCTCTCTCCATCATATTTTCGAATCCGAAAATTTTAGGTTTCGTATTTTGTAACAAATTTTTAGCCCTCCTCAAGTGATAGAAAATTCTAGGCAATATTTGCTCTATGAACAGCTATTTTACAGAAAATTATCGTCGGGTTCCCCTGAATAGTCAGTATTTTGCGACAGCGCGAAATGTGGTTCCCAGATCGTGGACTATTTATAGGCTTCGCTTTTCAGGCCAGGATTTGAGTTATCTCAAACTGTGGACTGTGGAAAGAAGTCACATTTTGCGTTAACTCAATCTGTGTCCTACCAATCAATCACCGAAAGTCACACACCTTTCTAGAAAAACTAGTGATTTTACAACCGTTCAGCCTTCATATTAAAAACGGAAACACTAACTGTTTCCTGCGCCAATCAAGAATACAACACAATCAGCGAACTTACGCATTTTATGCTCAAGAGATCACCAGTAAAGACCTGTCTTTGAACGCTTTATTTGCATAATGAACAGAATCAATTAGTGTCATATTTTCGTAAGCCGGTTCGCTTTTTGTTCGAGTTCACAATATTCATAAGATGCAGAGTATCTGTATATGGACTTAGATGGTGAAAATATTTTGCGATTTGACTTGTCCTCTCCGCCAAGTCTTAGCTATCTTAACGGATATGGGCTAAAAATTAAGTTGATCGATACGAAAATGAGAGACGGAGTAGAAACGGCACAATCCGCTCTTCATATTTTTATAACATGTAAAAACGTGAAATTTAACTTTAACGACCCACAGCCGGTATTGTTTTTTTCGAATTCTTAATGTAAAATGCCAAAACGACATTAAATATACTCTCCTTCGCAGCCTTAAAATCCGAAATTGTGTTGTTGATTCGGCCGCCATGTTTACTTAACCTTGCAAGACAAATTTTACTACCGTCCCCGACCCGCTTAACTTGCAAATTTTGCTCGAAGACCAAACTGCAACGGAGGTTCTTTTCCAGTCCTATGCCGCGACTACCACGATAGATCGGGCGACCTGATTGGCTTGCATATCACATTACGTCAGAGGACATGTTCACAAGATAGGACATAAGTGCAACGGTACAGGCGTGTATCTCTCGGTGACGTCACAGCTCACGGTAGAGTCCAGGATTGACCGAGCCGAGAACGCCTAGGGACTAGGCTGGGTGGCGTTAATTCTGGTCCCGGAGGCGTGTGTTTTCCCGCCATTGTCACAGCCTTTCATGTGTTGTTTTGTTGGAAAAAAATTTCCATGTGTGTTGAATGAAGTTCAAAAGGAAAGATACATATAATTGAGGCTCCTTGGCTTGATTTATTTTCGTATACATGGTTCGTACAATCTTAAAAAGGTCTTGAATTGTAATACTGGTCGTCTTGAAAAGTCCTTGAATTCGGTTAAGGTGGCCCGTTCCTATTTATATGCGTGTTGGTTATGTTTTTGATTTGCGTTTTTCAGAATGAAAGATTCAACCGATTTCTACGATTTTTTGCATCCTTAATAAATAATGATGGAACTTTAAGAAAATATTATTTATTTTCTTATAGGTTTAAAAACTTTTGAGATATCGGCATATATTTAAAACCTCATTTTACGAAAAATGGAAATAAGTTCAAAATCCCACGACAGATTTTTCCCTAACTTCAGCAAATAAGCCTCAGAGCTCTCTAGTTTTATGTCTGCAAGTTTGAAGGCAATCGTGACCGTAGAAATCGCTCCACAAAATGTTGGTCAAATTTAATGCTAAAATGATAGGCTAACACATTTGTGAACGTAAACGCACAAAAAGTGGAAGAGAGCTGACAAACTACCTCTTAACTGAAACGTTGTTCCTACCCAAAGGATTGTTGGAAGAAAATGAGTAATCGGACAACTACGGCTTAATACAACCAACTTTCTGCTACATGTGCGTTGAAATTAAATATATTCTGTTTACCCAACTTACTCTGCATTTGTCCGTTCATTTTCGACAAAAATATTTGTCAAACTTACTCAAATGAAATGGAAAGCGTTAGCCTGTGTAGCCTGCATCAGGATCTTGAGACAATGCAGCTTCTTCTCGTATTAAAAGGGGGTTAATACACATACCTAGTGGTCATTTTCTTGAATTGATCGCAACTGGAATATTTTATGGATTTTTAAATATTTCCAAATTTTTAAGGCTTTTACGCGAGCAAAATATTGTCAGAATTCAAAGGCCTAAAATCACATTCGATACATGATTTCTAACAGAAAAAGACATTCCACGTTAAAAAGTAATCTCTAAGCTTTCAAAATATGCTTTCAAAACTCTGGGCTACTTGTGAAATGAATTTTTCGGAACGTAAAATTCACAGAGGACTTGAGAGTAATTTGACCTTTCTGACTCGACAGTAAGAGGTTCGGCGCGACACAAATCATTCCTCCAACAATTGTTTCAGCCAAAATACGTTTAATTTAGGCAATCTCAAGTCCCACAGTGATACATAGATGCTTCATATACATTAGGTGGAAAGTTCCATGCCATTTTGTCAGCCGTAAAGAACTATTTCTCTGGCCTTCGGGTGCAGTAGTTGAACTCGCCTCGCTAATGTGAACATTTGGGTCAAGTTCTTATCACGAAACAGCGAAGTTTTCAAAATCTACACCAACTATCTATCTTGTCCGGTAGATAATCAGGTCTACAATTTGTTTGTTTGTACCTTGTGTACATGTTTGACTTCATTCCCACAATGAAATCGAGACATGCAAACTACAGTACAACGACACTCCCGCTTGCTCGACAAGTCACGCGCAACTTGAAAGGGCCGTTCTAGACTCGATTGCCGTTACGCAAACACGACACCGACTTTTTTTTTGAGTTCCAAAAAAAAATCCATTTCTATCTTACATTTTGTAGATATGCCATTTGAATGAACCGACAATCTGAAGCTTTTTTTTCTTTATTACCGTGTAGTTTTACCAGACTTGTCGGATTCCCGACGAAACCTAAGAAATCTTAGGATCGAAAATTAACCCCCCAAATTTTCAAGCCCTAATTTCTCCAAGCCTTGAATTTTTTCGGTGAAGGATCAATGTCAGGATCAGTAAATGTTTGTGGTTGGTTTATTTATCGTACCATTCGCTGAATTTTACTTTTTCTCATCTGACAGTCTGAACTGCGAGGCCAGCATTGTACGTGTGCGGTACTACACCAATCAGATTGTTTTGAATACCCTTTGAAATTCCTACTTAAATCAAGCTACCAAAAATGTCTATAGATATTTATATTTTCCAAATTTTCCTATCCCCAAAGAAATCCCGTGATGAAAAATTTCGAAACAAAAAAGCAATCCCTTTATCATCTCGGTAACTTCAACTCTCACCTCCCCCACCAACCCCCGCCTCGGGCCGGGCCTAGGGTCAGATATTATTGTTTGCGTTGTTCTTTTTGGTTGTTGGTAGTGGTTCGACACCTCTCCCCCTTCCTCTGTTTGTCCTGGTTTCTGTCAGTTTGGAAATATCCTAATGCGTTGTATAATTGTATTGCAATATGCTGTATAAGGCCAGTGTAAGGCACATGGAAAGTAAAGGCGTCCTACCACGGTCTTAACTAGCGATTGCGGCCTCGATATTTATAGATTTTTGGACCGTCTTGTTTTACTAAGTTTACTCTAGTGCTGAAAATAAACGAGCATCATTGCCAGCTAGTACAGCTCTGCTTGCTAGCTGCTTGCTTTTGTGTGGCGATACAGCGTGCAAAAATGGAGCGTTGGGTGGGTGATCAGTGTGGTTCAAGTAATAAATAACCGAGCACACAGTACGAGCGCATAGGAGAGAGCAACTGATCAATTAAGTGCCACTTTACAGTCAGTTCTGCATCATGCCATTGACCTTGCGTAGGTGCCTGCACATCTTCGAACTCATTATAGAAGAATCAGTGTAACACGAACAAATCTTTACCTCCCCCTCCCCTGATCTGTTAGACACCTAAGGCTATAGGAAATAGCTTGATGACTTAGGGATACGTGACCACTGATACAACTAGTGGTGTGAGATATGAACAATAATAATAATAATAATAATAATAATAATAGCTAGAAACGCATTACAGTGTAATGCATTTATAGCTCTAGCTTGCAAACCACGCTTTTGAACCCCATTCCTCGCAGATAAATCAGCGTTGGAGATAATAGGTATTTTTTTTATCATAATGTTTACTTGCCTTGTGACTACAATAGTGCAATTGGTGGACAGCTTAAAGTTAGATTTAAAAAGTACCTAGCCTGCCAGCGGTATTGCACTTGTCGTGCAGTAGTGAGTAGACATGTACTAGCTTAGACCGAGAGTGCACTATCAAAGATTGGTGTCGCAAGCGCAATATCAGACAGTAGCAGGATTTTCTACATGTAACTACGGGCCGGCCATTTGACTTTGACCAGGGTATGGGTGATTTCATGAGTTTGCATAAGAATTTTTTTCCCCCAAACCTCTGGTAATAGAATGTTTTTCCCTGACATACAAAGCTATTGTATGGCAGGTATTTCCTTGCAAGACTTTTTTGTGCTCAAAATCAGACTTCAGAATATTTTTTTCTTAAATCACCTATACCACCACCCCCCCCCCCCCCCCACCCCAAAAGTCAAATGGTCGCCCCCCTTAAAAGCTCTTTGCACATGATAGGTCATATTAGCGTGTTGCATAATCACTGCGAAACACTTTAGAGACCGGTCATTATTTATCCCCTGGGGATCAGTCGTAACTGAGAACCCAAAGGGGGGGATTGCTGAAACCTTTGCAAGGATTCAGAGGGGGGACTACTCAAATTTGCTTGGAAAATGAAGACATGTGGTAGGGGAGGTTGGGGCGGGGCGGCGGAGATCGTGAAAGTCATCAAAAGTTATTAGGCGGGATCACTTCAGGGAAGTAACATTCAAAGGGGAGATCGGCTAATATTCACCTTGTTTAGCCCCATACGGCTGACAAAATGGCGTGAAACTTTCCACCTAATGTATATGAAGTATCTATGTGTCACTGTGGGACTTGAGATTGCCTAAATTAAACGTATTTTGGCTGAAACATTTGTTGGAGGAATGATTTGTGTCGCGCCGAACCTCTTACTGTCGAGTCAGAAAGTTGAGAGAAACTTGAGAGTGAATATTTGGAGAGACAAATTTACGAGCCATCGCCTTAGAGTGAACCTTCCATCGTGAAACTTATCGAGAAAATAAGCGACTTATCAAAGTTATCTACATTGAGTGAACCTTCCATCATCAAATTTATCGAGAATCAATGCGAACACTTATCAAAGCTAACTTTAGTCACGCAATATTTACATTAGCGACATGCGAAAACTCTCAACTGTTCAAAATGGAGGATTCCCTAACGTTTTCTCTTTTCACATTATTCATTACACCTTGTTTTCACCTCCAGAGAATATTTGCAATAAAAAAGATTTTCATGTCGCCCGACAAACTTGTTGATGAAAACGACCCTTCCACGTGGGTTGCCAAGACAAAAGTGGCTCCGGTAAAATTCACGAAGTGATTCTTGTTTCATATGTTTCCCAGAGTTTTGAAAGCATATTTTGAAAGCTTAGAGATTGCTTTTTAACGTAGAATGTCTTTTTCTGTTAGAAATCATGTATCGGATGTGATTTTAGGCCTTTGAAATCTGACAATATTTTGCTCGCGTAAAAGCCTTAAAATTTTGTAAATATTTAAAAATCGATAAAATATTCCAGTTGCGATCAATTCAACAACATGACCACTCAGTATGTGTATTAAACCCCTATTAATACGATAAGGAGCTATTTGGGTTGAATGACACCTGAATTCGATTGAAATCATGGTCTTTTCGAAGCTCGGTCTAGGGGACCGAAAACGGCGGTCTGGCGGAGGCCGTCAATCGCCCGAACGTGACATTCGCCGTTTCGCCAGAATATTTATCCAATGAAACTAAAATTTATATTTTCATTACTAGAATACCTAGGGGAGTCTACATAATTTCTGGGGGGCTTTTTCAAAAATTTTATTTTTCCTACTTCTGGTCGATATTTACAGACATCCGCTCTTAAAAAACTTCTCCATAACTTGTGGCTCTAATTGGAATGGCAGTCACTTAACTTCTTGTTCATACATCACAAGACATTTCTGAGGAGGTAGCTATTTTCATGCTTATCACATATACATATGTTCCATTCCTAATACAAGGCAAATGCAGCAAAGTTTATATGTCACGCTACTTGATTGCATCTACTTGTTCACTTATAAAATACGGTAACTTCAGCTCTAGAGATAGTTTGGAAAATGTTTGCGCAACAATGACCACTGAACCCATTTTCATGCGCTGGAGCTAATTTGTCTTTTGCGATCTTTCTGAGAGAACTGAACTAGCTTTGGAATTTATTTTCTGATGCATGAAAATTCATATCGTGAGACCGAAAAAGGATGTGATTCAGTTCAATAGCGGCTTAACTTTTATTTCATTACGTTAGGCTAAGATCTTAACCCGAACAGAGTTGAAAAGAATTATTAAAGGATTAAATTGAACACAACTAAATTGATATGGTGTGTAAGCAAGAATAACTTGCACCGCCCAATGTTGGTCAACAGGTCTTACACTTTTACATGGACAGTGCAAATAGGACCTTTGGAGGTTCACAATGATTTTTCATCATAGCTAAGCTCCCAGTCCTCTAATCATCATAATAAAAAATCCACCCAGTGTTACATCTGCAACCAGAATCGCTTCAGACGAGGCACTAACCACATCCCAGATATCAGCTCTCTACGTGCCTATAAAAGGGTCAGCCGTCAAACCACCATAATTCCATTTGTCGTTTGACAGCATTCATGATGGTAAAATGCTGCGAATCCTCAAGGCGTATAGTATACGTGAAAAACTCAAAAACCCAGTCACTAAGATGTATAAAACCACTTAGAATAGGTCTTGATGCAAAATGGATTGAAATCACAGCAGGGGTATTCCAGGACGATACACTAACCCCTAGCCTCTCCACAATCTCCCTAGGCTATGCAATGAGGCAAGAGTTATAAACACACGATAATACCATTCTCTTTCAGATAAAAAAAAAAGTGGCAGTAGAAAACCAATGGTTCAAATAAGCGATCTAGACTTTGACCTCGATATGGTAGTAACACTCAACCAAGAAGCACAAACCTTGCTCCAAAGAGTAGAGGATGCATCCGCAAGTGTGCTACTCTCTCTGAACTTAGGTAAAACTAAGGCAATCGAATACAATCAAGGCCCCGAAATTGGAACCAAATGTAGTGATTCAATATAAATACAGTCAGCCGTTTTAAACACATGGGTGCATGGCTCGATTACTTTGTCAAAGACATGAAAACACGAAAAGCATTAGCAGGGTAGCATACAGAAAGATACGCAAGAAATCAAGCCTATTGAGTAAATAAAGGGCTTGAGGATAGCGTAAGACACAAAGGGGAAAAAAAGCTGGTTTTGTGGCCGCTGCAAAGAGGATGACCAAAGACAACCTTTATTCATGCGTTGCTTGGGGAAACCTGGATTTTGAAGATCGAAGAAATCAGACAGACAATACTGGGGAAGTGAACGATGATTGGCGCCGAAGAATTCATATGGTCACAGCTTCCGCTCAACCAAACTAACTTAACTGCCAGTTCTAGTATAAGAGGGTAAGCATTCTTGACATCCAGTTTTGTGGCAAAGTTTGAAATGCACGTAATGGCAAAAATGGCAAATCTGGCAAAAATCACCCGTTTTGGTTGACAAAAATTCAAATGAAATGTGAAGATGCGACACATGACGTGGCGAATTTGCGAAAAAACTGGCAAATCTGAAAAAATGGCAGAAACTTTTACAGTTGTAATTTACAAGTGTGGCTATTGTACTCATACTCTAAGACAATAGCTTCACCTGTAAATTTCACTGGTAAAATTTTTATTAAATTGACCCCTGGTGAAAATGAAAAATGTGGTGAAATTTGCACAGGGGTTGGCGAATATACTCAAATGTCAATATGCACTCCTTGTAAAGTGGCAAATTCGACGAAAATAGCGAATCTAACGGAAATTTGCCATGGGTTTGGGGAATATATGACAATAGATGAGAAAAAAGGCGATGAACGTCTCTGCCAATTCACCATTTTCGTCAAGATCGCCACTTTCCAAGGGCCCCTTTTGCCATCTCATTTTACGTTTTGTCAAACCTTTCGCGAAATTTCGCCAAATTCCATATGTTTGTTGTTTTGTTGTGTTGGGCATATCCGAGATGTGGCTTTGAGTTCCCGGAAAGATTCAACTTGCGGGTGGATCAAGAGGGTAAAACCATTATTCCTTCCTAATTTAGCCTGCAGAAACAGCCGTTTCCCCTCTCGCTTCGCCACTGAGGACGTTTCGCGAGGAAAAACGTCTGCCACTCGGCGACAGAAATTCCATACTGATGACGTAAAATCTGTCCAGAATCCGGTCAGAAGCGCTGATTGGTGGAAGGAGTAGTTACATTCTTTTAGCTATTATTTACGATTGACAGACGAAAGACAAAAGGCCACGAAGGTCAAATGTAAACGAGATGAATCTCTAAAAAAGCGGCCAATATGTGTAGAATATAGTCTTCTCTAGAAGAAGCATTTGAGTTTTGCTGGGGCTAGTTCGCAAATGAACACAACGATTAAGCAAAATCGACCGGGAGAAACGTAAAATTGAACAAATTTGGATTTGGAACCCCATGACTACTGGATATATTATGTAAACATTGATTTACGTCATTAGTATGGAATTTCTGTTTCTGAGCCGCAGACGTTCCTTCGCGCTAAACTTCCCCAGCGACGAAGAGCGAGGAGAAACAACTGTTTTCGCAGAGTACTCCTAATGTGAATCTGAGTTGATTGTTATCAAATTTACCCAGGCTACATAAGATACATGTTGCATAGTGCAAGTAACAATAAACCTTCTAAGGGCTGTGCTTACAGCATATGGCATGATTTGACTCCAGTTGTATGGGTTTCAACTCAGGCTCTTACTTCGGCATCTTTTAAAAGAGTAATTTTACAGGGCTTTAAGAGAGCCTGAGGCATTTTGATAGGCTGTGGATCGTTATTGTTCATTGACTTGTTGCAGGTAAGAAAACTTTTGAACGACAAAATGAATTTATAAGACATAACATTTATTATGTTAAACGAAATTATAGGTATGATTAAGAGATATGATTGGAAACAAGCCTAATATTGTGAATTTATTAGGTTAACGCAAAATCTAGTCATTAGATTTCCTTTTAAATTTGCTCAAAGCTTACATTAATTTTAGCAAATCTTATTATTTAAAAACAAATTTACCAAATGTAACAAACAGTTTTTGAAATTAAGGAAATAGCCTTCAAGATAAACTTGTTTGTGTCACATAACTCCTTTGTTTAACTTTTATTTTGAGGCTTTTCCTCGGTATAGCCACGAGAGTCTGCGAATTTGTTCCTGTTCTTTATTTTTTCATGTTTGGCGTTGCGTAAAGTTAGTTTAATTAGTACCTTTGTTATCGCGCTTGGAGTAGTTTTTTGTTAGCCTTTTTTCATATGCGTGTTCTTTCTGTAATTCTAGTCTCGGCGTCGCGTTACGTAATCGTTATTGTCAATTTTTCTAAGTTCATAAGGTTATTGTTTTCAGTCCAGTTTAGTATAAAGTTTTAATCATGGTTTATGTAAATCAGTCGCTTAGTTGTATCCGGAGTTGCCGTACAGATGTTGTAAGTATAGTTTTTCCTGTAATTTTTGCTCGTTTTCGTAGTCATTTGTTGTACTTTAAGGTGTTTCGATACAGTTTTTCAGAGGCCATACCGATATTTTTCAATCGCCTTAAAAGTAGTTTTTACCTTGTCCGATCGCTATAAAATTTTCACCAGTAATTGGCTATGGATTGAAATTTGTGAAAATGTAGTTTTAAGTAAAATCGATATTACTATGACAACAGTAAACAAAAAACTTTGAAATTGATAAAAGCCGAATTTTGTGTGATCTAGACCTGCTGCTGAAAGTCCAACTCTAGGAACTTAAAGTTTGGTGTTTAGCTAACAATCTCCGTAAGAAGTAAAAAATTCTGTATGTTTGAATTCGAATAAAACGAAAATATATTTCAAACCTTAAATTTTCAATAGCCGTGATAGGTTATGTAATAAAAACGTTATAAATGACTCAAATTATTCTTACGTAGCGTACGAATGATGCTTAATATCATGTTTTGATACTAGGAAATTTTGGTGTACTTTCGTTCATGCGATCTTGAAAACTAACCCATTTTCTCACCATCTGTATAAGTGCAACTTCATTCAGAATTTGGACTTTTAGCGCTTTCTTGTATATCCCCGAAACGACTCGAACGAATTTTTTTCAAATCTATTCACATAATCTTCATAATGTGTATAAAGATGTCCGAAAGTCTCATTAAGATTGATTCACTGCAACACCTTGAAATTTCAAGACAAACCTGTCCTACCAACCGGTCAAAAATCTGCGTTACAACATTCACTGTTTTGACGTTATGCTAATTTTTCCAGAATAATGCGCACTATACATACCTCCATGACTAGTACATCTTAGTTTGAATTTATCGCATCTTTTGAATGTAAAATATTGGCAATACTCGCACTGAAATGTACTAGTCATGGATATATGTATTGTCCGCATTAATTTGGAAAAATTACCATAACGTCAAAACCGTGAATGTTGGAGCGCAGATTTTTGACCGGTTCGTCGGATAGGTTTGTCTTGAAATTTCAAGGTGTTACAGTGAATCAATCTTAATGAAAGTTTCGGACATTTTTATATACATTATGAAGATTATGTGAAGAGATTTTGAAAAAATTCGTTCGAGTCGTTTCGGAGATATACAAGAAAGCGCTAAAAGTCCAAATTCTGAATGAAGTTACACTTATACAGATGGTGAGAAAACAGGTTAGATTTCAATATCGCATGAACGAAAGTACACCAAAATTTCCTAGCATCAAAACATGATATTAAGCATCATTCGTACGCTACGTAAGAATAATTTGAGTCATATATAACGTTTTTATTACATAACCTATCACGGCTATTGAAAATTTAAGGTTTGAAATATATTTTAGTTTTATTCGAATTCAAACATACTGAATTTTTTACTTCTTACGGAGATTGTTTGCTAAACACCAAACTTTAAGTTCCTAGTGTTGGATTTTCAGCAGCAGGTCTAGATCACACAAAATTCGGCTTTTATCAATTTCAAAGTTTTTTGTTTATGGTTGTCATAGTAATATCGATTTTACTTAAAACTACATTTTCACAAATTGCAATCCATAGCCAATTACTGGTGAGAATTTTATAGCGATCGGACAAGGAAAAAACTTCTTTTAAGGTGATTGAAAAATATCGGTATGGCCTTTGAAAAACTGTATCGAAACACCTTAAAGGGGCTATGTCAGCTGGAGAGCATACGCTCTGAGATTATGCAAATTACTTTCAACTGTCAAAATTCTATTGTTTTTAACGCGTGACTTTCTCCATGTGCGCTCTGAGGTTATGCAAATTACTTTCAACTGTCAAAATTCTATTGTTTTTAACGCGTGACTTTCTCCATCTTCTCTGTCACGTCCAAGGCTCCGAATTTAGAGAGGTTAACAAGCGAAATGGGTTTAGATAAGGGATATTTCGATAGAATTCACGGAACGTTTTTTCTCTGGTTATGCTAGATCAAGAATAAAATTGTGACGACAGTTTTACTTGTAGTTTTGAAGTAAAAACGCATGCCATTTATAAAATAGAGCGCAAACAAAAATTCAATAACAACATATTGTCTTATTCAACAAAATAAATCGAACAGGCTGATCGAAGTTGTATTTTACAAACGAACTACAAAAGACGCTAGACCGAAGATATAGACCAAGACTGTTTCAAATCATTAACAATTAGACTTGTCTGTCGCTAGTGATTTTATAATTTAGATGCTGATAGAACAAGAGACATCAAGTCTTTGTTTTGATCTTAGGGAAACATACATTATCGCGCAAAATTGTTCGATCGTGCCGAATCACTGCGACGTCGAGAAAAACAGAACCAAGCATCATTGGTATACTACTCCACTATAAGCAGTCCGTTGATAAAAAGGGAAAGTAAACTCTGCTATTTTCCAAAAATATGCTCGAACACAAACAGTTCAAAAACATGACTTTTACAGGATCTAGCTCGTACTAACATGCCTCTCTAAGTCCGTTGAGAACAATCTGGACGAGCAAACGGTCGTGTTTATCTTTGCTGTGAATCCAGATAAATACAAGAAGGAATCTAGCCGAATTTTATAATGTTTCCTTCGCCAGGAGTTTAGTTTCGTCACGAAACTCATGGCCTGATGCTCTTGTAATCGTTTACAAAAAACGGCCGCCGCCAACTCGATAGCCGCTTCATTACATGTCCACATACTTTGAGCACAAGAAAAATCCAAGAGCCAGCAGCCTCTAAAATAACTCAATAGAAAGGTTCTGTGAACTATAGGGAAGATTCCATCAAAGATTCCATAGCTCATTGTGGAGTAGCCGTCATTAACTCTGCCATTACAACGGCCGCTGATAAGAGGTCACAGTAAATCCACGTAAAAACATTCCACAGGCAAACAATTTCAAAATAACGCCAAAAAATTATTCTGTAATCACTATAGAACGATTCTTAATACAAAACTTCGCTATCTATCGAACGATGGCTGAGATTTAGACAGATAAAAACAGCCTTCCAAAATCTCCGACAGAACTTGAAAAAGTTGGGCCGTCTTTTTCAAGTTTGTTTTCATTGGCTCGCGCATGCGTGTCGGGTGACATAGCCCCTTTAAGTTATCGTTTTTGGAAGGTTTTCGGTCCGCGTTTCTTAATTCTGTATTTTCCTATTTTTTTTTTTTTACTGCAATTGCTCTAGTGAATCAAGAAGTAAAAGTCGAATTCAAACTGTACGAGAGGGGTTTCTCCGGTTTCCCCCTCTCCCACGGTTGTGCCCAAGGGTTGTACCCTTGGGTACCGGTCAGAAGGACAGCCGAGAGGTACTGGAGATGACTTTCCGATTCGGCTGCCTCTCGGAAATTCTCGGTAAATCCAATATGGCGTCTTAGTCCTGACTTGTTTGTCGACTTGTTCACAGAAGAAGGGGACCAGTGCGAAGAAAAGTAAGGCTTTGCAATATGCTTGTTTGAAATCCCATTCCATGACCACTTAGAGGTTCGTTTGGAATGCATTCTTGAATAGAATTGTATCGGATGAGATCGTATAGATTTGTGCATGAACTTTGTCTATGTCGGAAGGTAATACGACCCGGGAATACGACCTAATACCGCTCAGAGGGTCACACTAGATAAGCAAGGAAAATGACCACCATTTAGTTTCGTTTGGTTATTTATGACATACCTTACGGCTTTTCTGCATAGGTTTTCTCCAGATCTAAAGAATGTTGGACTTAAAATGTAATTATTGTTTCAGTGTTCTGTTGTCTTGTCCCTCAAACCGGTATTACGTTGGAAGTTAATACCGCTCAGAGTGTCACGCTGGATATATAAGGAATGTAACCTCTATTTAGTCTCTTGTGGCTTTTTTATGACTTACCGGTAGTTCAAGGCTTTTCTGTGTAGGTTTCCCCTAGACCTGGACATGATCGGTCAATGAAGCTTATTGTTTTTGTTCTGTTGTGTTGTCCCTCTGACCGGTATTATGTAGGAAGGTAATACCGCTCAGAGGGTCACGCTGGATAAATAAGGAATGAATATCATTTAGTCTCACTTGGATTTTTATGACATAATTTCGGGCCTTTCTGTTTAGGTTTTTGTTAACTCAGGACATAAAAATAAAAATAAATGTACTTTACGCTGAAAAATGGATATATTTTTTTGATACAGGAAAATTGAAAAAAGATTCAATAATTATTTCTGATTATTGTTGTCTTGTTTATACATCAACTTAGTAGCCTGGATTCTAACATGCAAGTAGGAATTCTTTTTTCGTGGAGAAGGGTCGCAGAAACAAAAGAAATTATGCCTGATTACAGGCTAGGTTATCTGCATTCACTGGCTTTTTTGTGTTATGTGTCCCACCCTAACTAACTACCATTGCTAGATCCACACTACACTACTTTCTAAGTAGGCGCCCGCCCCCCCCTCCTCAAAAATTCACCCTCCAGACCCTTTACTTCTTCCCCTAGATCTGCCACTATTAATGCTTGCAGGGATTAAACACTGGCATGTGTTTTCATTTTACAGCATGATTCATATTATTTTTGTAATTTTCCACTCCCAAGTACAAGTATCCAGAAGCCGATCCAATAAGTGCTCCTGAAGTACCTTATTACATAAATATCACTTTTAGAAAATCTCCATACCCCCCTACACTCTCTACTGAAAGTACTGGGAATTCCTGGGGGTGGGGGGATTGTCAAAGACTAAAAAGTAAAAGAAGTAATTTCCAGAGGAGTGCGGCAGGTGTGTAAAATAAATGAAAGTAAGGAGAGAGAGCAAGAATCCAACATTCAATAGGCCACTTGTGATTTATTCCAAAAAATCAGTTCAGTTTCATAACATGGCCAAGTGCACAATTAACCATTGATATGAAAATGATTTTTTATTCTGATGCAAATAAAACTCATTTTGATATTAATGGTTGCGCACTAGGGGAAACCTACACAGAAAAGCCTTGAACTACCAGTATGTCATAAAAAGCCACGAGAGGCTAAATGGAGGTCACATTCCTTTTATATCCAGTGTGACCCTCTGAGTGGTATTACCTTCCGAAGTAATACCGGTTATATGGATAAGACAACAGAACAGAAACAATAAGCTTAATTGACCGATCATGATCAGGTCTAGGGGAAACCTACACAGAAAAGCCTTGAACTACCGGTATGTCATAAAAAAGCCACGAGAGACTAACGTTAGCCAAAGCCCACCCGTGCTTCGATCATCCTGAATATTGAATGATAGCAATTTGTATTGCAAAATTGTGAAATACTGCAGTCTGTTGTCCGAGGTCTGTATGATAAAAACAGTGCCTCATATCATAGTACTGTTCACCTCAGATGTGATGTATAAATGATATAAAAGGTTGTCGAATGCAAAAAATTCAGCTGGAATTTTTTCCAGGCCTTAATTAATCTACGGTGATCAAGAGCCATTATGGCTAAATGTGATCGAAGATGATTGCCAGTTTTTGGGTGTACATATGAGGCTATCAAATCGATGTAAGATTTGGTTCACTCTTGGGCCCGTTTGCAAATTATTTTTCTCTAAAATCACGGTTTCCCTGAAAAGTCGCATGATTGTGCTCTAAAGTTAACTGAATTGTGGAATACAAGTTTATTGTTTGATTTAAATTATAAACTAATTAATGGGAGCCTCGCTTTTAGCCCTGGCTAAATCTATGTATTATATCCGGTGTGACCCTCTGGGCGGTATTACCTTCCTACATAATACCGGTCAGAGGGACAACACAACAGAACAAAAACAATAAGCTTAATTGACCGATGATGATCAGGTCTAGGTGAAACCTACACAGAAGAGCCTTGAACTAACGGTATGTCATAAAAAAGCCACGAGAGACTAAATGGAGGTTACATTCCTTATATATCCAGCGTGACACTCTGAGCGGTATTAACTTCCGACGTAATACCGGTTAGAGGGACAAGACAACAGAACAGAAACAATAATTACATTTTAAGTCCAACATTGTTTAGACCTGGGCAAAACCTGTGCAGAAAAGCCTCAAGGTATGTCATAAACAACCAAGTGAAACTAAATGGAGGTCATTTTCCTTACTTATCTAGTGTGACCCTCTGAGCAGTATTACCTTCCGACACAATACTGGTCAGAGGGACAAAGTTCATGCACAAATCTATACGATCTCACCGATACAATTCTATTCAAGAATGCATTCCAAATGAACCTCTAAGTGGTCATGGAATGGGATTTTAAACTAGCATATTACAAAGCCTTACTTTTCTTCGCACTATTGCCCTTCTTCTCCAATACGAGCTTGTGAACAAGTCGACAAACAAGTGAGGACTAAGACGCCAGGCAGCCGAATCGGCAAGTCGTCTACAGTACCTCTCGGCTGTCCTTCTGACCGGTATTATTTAGGCACAACCCTCTCCTAAACAAGCAACACTTTTCTAATTTGACCCTCAACGTAAGGACAAACTCTTAGGTGTTTTGCGGGTAAGCAAACAAACCATTAAATTTTATATTGTTAGCCCAAACGTAAACTCCTCATTAAATATCCTCGGCATGTTTTCCAGTTCAGATATACTAGAGACCTTTCCTAAGACGAGAACGACTACGAGTACGAGACTTTTCTCAATGAACCAGCGTCATTTTCGCGGGAAAACGTGATAGCCGTCGTCATTCTACTACGTGTTTTAGTGAGAATGTCGAAGTGGCGGGAACAAGTTATCAAATGTAAGAAGTTTTATCATTCTGCTATCGGGAGAGGGCTTAGCGTCCTCCAGTATAAATAGCCCTACCAACTTTTGTGGTGAAAAAAAGTAAATTGAAGTTTTCCGGGGTGTCTTTTTTCAGAGCACGCACGAAAACTTTAAGTTAAATCCCCTCGTATTCGTAACAGTTCTCGTCCTCAAATCTAACTCCCTTTTTTCTTACAGACAACGACAATGTCATCTACGTAGCTGACTTGGTGAGACGGGTCTCTCCATTGCAAGCAGACCATTCCAGAATAGAGGTAGGGATCAGATAAGACCTTGCTGCGGTGTGGACCAGACTGGTAAGATCAAAAGTCACGGACATGTCTAGTTCCCTGTCACAGTTGCCTGCGTGCAGACGTCTCCTATTTCCTTTGTTGCACGCGGAAAAGGGACGGCGTGCAACAAAGGAAATAGGAGACGTCTGCACGCAGGCAACTGTCACAGAGGCAAAAGCTCAGAATTTTGCTCCGCAATGTAAAGACCACAATAGAATTTGTAATGTTTCAAGCTTAACAATACCCTTTCATATTATCATATCCTCTCTTACGCTGCATATAGACTGAAAGTAGTTTTCAGAATGGTTTTGGACACTATAAACGTTTTCTCAAAGATACAAATGTCTTCCCTAGTTTCTCAGAACTGGAAGGAAGAAATGAACGGATTTATCTTACGCTGTCTTGCGAGCTCGGGGTTAAATATTTGTTCCGGCTTCCTGTCTCTTTTGTTCAAAAGCATTTCCGTTGTAAATTTTTACTACAGCAGTCATTTATCACATTCACGCAAAAAGAATCTACAACTATAATTTGCTTTTCAACAGCCCTTCTCAGTTTATTTTATTTGTACTGTTTATTTATTTATTTATTTTTATTTGTACTGTTTTTTTCTTTGGCCAAGCGTACAAAATAAGATACTTTTGTGTTATTTATGATTATTTTCCCGGCTCGCTTGCCTGTTCGTTTGAGACGAAGAATAAAATCAACCCCTTAATAGGTCTATAACGTTACTATAAAATAAACATCGACCGGTCGAGTTATGCCAATACATTTAAGAGGTAATTATACTGCTCCTTAAGTGAATTAACTGAGGTAACGCGAGTAGTTTTCTTATTATTTTTTTTAATTTGAAATATTTTAGTGACTTAACTGCGTGACAAGCAAAGGTGCTGGTGCGTGAAGCCGGAATTAACTCTAAGTACAGTTCACGTCATATGGCTTGATATTCTCTAAATTATTCCACTGTCAAAAGGAAGAACTTTGAAAACGTGATCAGTTTCTGTCGGACATTCTTCCCATGTTCTTTGGCGATCTAGACGACTGTTAAAAAACCGAACGAACAAGGGTTTGAAATTGTCGATGTAAAGACTACTCTTGGTCCATATCTTTGCATTTAGAATGTCTTCGAATCACGGTACAGACAAGACTAATCACTTCCCGTCCGCCGAACTTGTATCTGGGCAGAAACGAACGGAGGAAAGCGATTCAAAGCAATTCAGTAAGGTAAAACAGAACAACATTTAAGTTTTAGTTGAAGAGCAATTCACTTCGTAATCTGTTTACGACCAGCTTCTGGAAGTTGTTGTTTGCTTTAAACCAAAGCAAAGTATAACGGTGTAGATTGTAAATTTGGAAGTGTTTAATTTCTACTGCAGCAAAATTTGTTGAGCTCTTGATCGGCTCCACTACTATGGGTCCGAGGCTATATATAGGGTTTTCCCGGTTTCAGCAGTTGTGTGTTACTGATTTACTACTGCTACTTCGAGCAAGCCGCATAACGGAACTAGGTTCAAATAGAACTTTATACGTAACTTTGTTAGGTATGGCTTCTAGGTATGCGGTGCTTTTTGACTGTGAATTAAAATTAAGAAAGTTTTCCCTCGAATTGATCTCACACTGGCTTAGGAGAAATAAAAGAACTTCAGTAACAAAAGGGAAAAGAAAAGGGAAAACAGTACGTGGTAAAAAACTTAAAGCTCCAAACTAAGATATTGCCCACTCGCCGCTGTTGAATCAGCTGAACTTTGTTTGCAAAACAACAGTTTTGCCGCATAAAATTGTCGTGGGTTCTTTAGCCAGTAAAAGAAATGAAAACAAGCGAAGAAATTTGTACTGGGCCTTCATTCGGAGTTAAACATGTGGAACATGTGTGATATTATATAATTGTTACAGCTGTTTTCAGGCCTTATTGTACAAAAGCGAATATTAATTAATGGTAATAATAAATTAGTATAAACTTAAAAACTTGGTATTTTAATTTCAACGTATGGCGGAAATGCTTCAAAGAAATTACCCATGTTTAAGGCCCTGAATTCAGTTCTAATTTCTGCTGATCATACTAGACAAGAAACGTTTACGCCTCAGTAAGCACTCTATAGCATTCGCTCATACTGCACGAAATTGTAAAATCACAGGGGTAAAGCGATTTTATTGAAATTGTGTTGTGACGTCACAGAGATTGTTTGAAATTCGAGTCTTCGTCATTATTGCTGTTTTTTTCCTCTGGTAAGGAACAGTTACTAAAAAGAAAACGTATATATAAATTAAATTTCCCTTATTCATTAAAGTCATCGGTGTCCAAACAGCGCAGTTTTCTTCGCCTAATCATTGTATTTCGTGACTAACAATTCATTTGTGCTTTTAATTAAGAGTTGATTTAAATTCACGCTGATTAGCCTATTTTACTATTTTACTCTTCTATTGTGTTATCATGGCTGACTAACTTCAATGCAATTTATTTCTGGCTGTGGCAATAACAGTCAAAAATCCGGGATGTAAAGTTTCTATTTACCATTGAATATGGCGTTTTCTCTATTCAATATGTGATGAAAAAAGTCCTTTCAGTTCATTGTCTTGGAAACTCTGATACCAAGAGAGGATAAAGCCTTATCCTCTCTTGCTGATACCCATAATATTGCAAAAACATTTGTAGTCATTGTCCTTCGAATTCGCTTTGGAGTTTAAAAATTTGCTTTATGTGTGATTCAGTTATTCCAAAAAAATTTATCCAAGCGAGGGAGAATAACTGATTTGAAAATGGGCGGCACTTGCTAATGCATGTCCCATCTTTTAACCTTAACAGCCCACGAACGGTAAGGAATCATGGATATACTCCACATTTAAAAAACGAACATGTGGCCAGTTCATACCCTCTAAAAAGGAAATTACACGGTGAGTAGAGGTAGTAGTAGTTGTAGCGGCAGCACTCTTAGGGCCTGTTTACATGGGGGTGGTGGACCCCAGGTAGGTGAGGTAACCCGCCTGTACATATAATGTCTCATGTGGTCACCCCACCTATCAGGTAAACGCGATTGAATTGATATGAGAGATTGTATGAACAGGCGGGTTACCCCAACTAGGCGGGTTACCTCACCTACCTGGGCTCTCCCACCTTCATCTGTACAGGACGTTAGTGTGACTATGATATTACGTTTTGAAACAAATTAAAACCTGCCGATCGCTTGAAACTTCTGGCTCATTGACAATTATATCTTTACTTTAGTTGTTGTTGCGGTCGATTGCACGAAGACCATGAATCTGAGGCGACCCGTCATATCCAGTCCAGTGATGTCACGTGGGACATCAGCCAGCATACTATAGAGGAACCAACAGATGCTTACGGTGAACTGGAATTTACTGGGGCTGGACAAACCAGCAGAGCTAAGGTAAGAGTAAACACTATTAGAGGCGTAAGCAGTTGTAGTTATGAGATGGAACGTAGAGTTCCAAGACTATCTCACTTATTTTACTTTTGTTTTTTCATCGTTATAATCCTTAGTTCATCCGCATCTCTCATGACACTGATCCTGAAAAGGTTCTACAAGTGTTAAGGTACGAATGGAAGCTAGAGTTACCCAAGCTGCTGATCTCTGTAACAGGAGGAGCAAAAAGCTTTCAGCTGCATCCAAAATTAAAGAACGTGCTTCGACAGGGGCTTTTAAAGGTAACCGCGATTACCGTAAAAAGAAATAGCTCTCTGAAAGTCTAGAAGACAAGGCTAACTCTGAAAAATGCCTCAAAATGTCTTGCAACTGAAAGCCTAAAATCCAACTTTCTCCACTAACTATGTACAAGTCAAATTAATTTGTAAAAAAATTTCTCACTAACACAAGCACGTAGGTGGTTTTGTATGGCGCTTGAATAGAGATAAAAAAGGAACAATTTATTCTACCCAAATTAATTTTCTGTGGCTCTTTAAGAGGTGTTACAGTAGGTTATCGGACCCAGTCGCTTTCATGCGCCACGAATTAGACGTGCGCACGGTTATACTGATTAAGGCGAACGCCCTTGAACTCCCCACACATTTTCAGTCCAGTGCGAGTGCTGAAAACTTTTTCATCAGCCAAGCTGTTGACTATAGAGTCATATTTTTTTTCTTGTCGAATGAACGTGTTTGCGCTTTCGTTTTCCACATAAGGCATACGAGAGATGTGTGTAATTTAATTATTCAAAAAAGCTCTTTATCGTTACAAACAAGAGATGGAGTTTGATACTGACTGTTACCGTAATTTTAATGATCCACAGGCCGCCCAGACCACAGGTGCATGGATTATCACAGGCGGAACAAACACTGGCGTAATGCGTCACGTGGGAGAAGCCGTCAAGGGTCACACTGTCATGTCACGTGGGGCGCAGATAAAAGACAAACCTTCCCAGCTGCACTTGATTGGAATTGCTACGTGGGGAATTGTGGAACATAGATCGGATTTAATAAACAGCAACGTAAGATCCTTGTGTGAAAGGTTTGAACCCAAGAGTCACTTCATAAGTGGGTGGAGCATGCTCGTCTGGGTTGACAGTGCCTGAAGTTTCAACAACCTGTGCGAAAGAATGACTGGATAATAGACCAATTCCGATATATTAAAATTCATACTTGGTTGTGAGGCTTGGGGAATAAAACAAAAGAAATCATCTTGAGGCTTATTAATGAATAATACATTTCTTTTGTTTTATTTCCCCAAGCCTTGGAGCCAAGTATGAATTTTAATGTATCGAAAATGGTCTATTGACAATTTGACTAACAATAAACGACTGTTGAACTGTGACAAAAAACAGATCGAAACACACCAATGACATTTAGCCAATAAGGCTTAACTGACAGACGACCAATAACATTGCGACTTAATCGACCTATCAGGTCAATAACCATCAACTGACGTATTACAGCTCACTTTAACTCTGAAGATGACTACCGCACAGGTTGCCGAAACGTCAGACACTGTTAACAGCAGTCCGATTCAGCACTACGACAACTCGTAAGATCATGCTCTATCTACTTATAAGATCCTCGAGATGTTGTTGAAATACCGGTCTTTTCCTTATAATGCCATCGCACAGCTTGTTTTAAAGATTTTGGTTGTTATATTGTTAGTAAATATTTTTTATTCCGCCTGGCAAGCTCTCAGAGTGTTCTTTTTTTGCGTTCCTTTTTTAACCCAATCAAATCCATCTCAAGTTCGGGAAAGGAAGACGCTGTATGGAGGACGAAGCGTGATATGAAGTGATTGTTTTTGTTATCTAAGTTCTGTTGTATTGGCGAGGTCTGCAGGTAAAAAGTTCATCTCATCTGACGCAAACGAGTATGGATCAATACTGGCAACATAATCCATGTGCTTTTATAACTAACATCCCACAGAAGACGATTACAGCTTTAGCCGCGTGGGCCAAGTAATAGTTGTCGTTTTTATTTCTTTGACACAGGGTGTGGTCACGTATCACATGACTTCCAGCTTTTTGTCCGAGGGCGCATGCCTGGATAACAACCATTCACATTTCATCCTTGTTGATGATGGGAGAGAAGGAAAATATGGAGGGGAAATCCCATTTCGTGCCAGCCTTCAAAACTGCATAACAACGAAAAAGATCTCCAGGAGTGAGTTAATTTATTTAAAATACAAGTCAGATGTTGCTTTAATTGCAAGAGAACTAAAAGTAAAAATCGAAAAAAATTAGTCCAGCACGAACCGAGCGAGGGGGTTGGGGTTAGGGTTAGGGTTTTTCAGCTCACAAATATGTATTAAGTCATCGCAGATCGAATGTGAAACACGAGGTGAACAAAGGCGTATTGGAAAAAAAATAAAAAAAAATCAATGACAAAAACAAAGGGAACATTAAAGCCTTTGTTTTCTCGCAAAAAGTTGACTCGTGGACTATTAGTGATCAGAGTAAGATGGCTTCTGCGCAACCGACTCTACCAACTAACGCCACCGGGAGACAAGACAAACGCGGAAGTTGCAGTTTAATGGTTTTTCATTTCTCATAACAACTTGTTCAATCTTTGCTCAAATTAGGGTTAGAAAGGACTCCTCACCCTTGCTCTTTTGTTTTTCAGGTAAATCGCATGGTATCCCTGTGGTGCTGCTTGTTCTTGAGGGAGGTCCCAACACGATTCTTACGGTGTTGGAATCTGTAACGAGCTGTCCAGCTGTGCCTGTCGTCATTGCCGAGGGCAGCGGTAGAGCTGCAGATATATTGGCGCATGCGCATAACCTAGTCTCCTCAAATGACAGGTGTGTAATGGAATTTTGCTTCCACTTATGTCATATGAATCTTTTACTGATATTATTATCTGAAACTTTATGCCAGGAAAGGCCAATTTAGGCGATAATTCTTTTGTAGGCCATGGCTTACTACGATTTTCTTTCCTTTGCTGATACTCCTCAAAAAGTAGATATCATTCATCTGGCAAAATAATTTTTTTGCGTGTTTTTCTTCTCCTTGTTGTTGTTGTTGTTGTTCTTCTTCTTCGTCGTCGTCGTCGTCGACATTTATCTTCTTTACAATTTTGCATGAAATAGTGGTTATGCCAAACATGTACACACCAAACTGTTGTTCATAAGGTTTTTTTTTATTTCACCTTCCTTTATTTTAAAGCACTGATATGGAAGACATGGCGGACGTTGTGGAACATCATCAGCTCTTAATGAAAATTCAGAAAGCTTTTCCGGAATGTAACGAGCAGAAATGCTTGTCTGTTTACCGCGATGTGCTGAAATGCGTGGGAAATAAGAGATATGTAAGTTGACCGAGATACACAACTCACTGTAGTTATATATTGAAGTAAGCACAAACCGGCTTGACGCAGATCACAAAATATTAGTAGGTTCTGAATGTAAGATTTGATTTATTAGTAGGGTACTTATTATCGCGAAAGATAATCTAGTTTAATTTTATCGGGCTGATTTAGGAACCCACTCTCTAAAAAACAATAATCATATAAACTGGAAATATAAACTCTTCTTCTGACGAATTTTCGTCCCCACGGGAACAGATTAACACTTATGACGCCATTGTGAAAGATTTGAACCCAGGAGTCATTTCATAAGTCGATGAAGCATGATCGTCCGGGTGATCGTAGTCCTGAATAGGACTGCTGTTGAGAGTAGCCCTGAATTGGGTGGGCCTGAAACCAAAGATCCCATTGAACTTGCTCCCAGGGATACGAGTCCGCTTTAGTTTGCCGGAAATAACGGAACTGTTCATCATACCAGCGCCAATAGGCTGAGCGGTTAGCTAAGTCCTTCAACACGTCGCAAAATTTTAATAATGTTGGAGCCAAAGACGGGTATTTGATGGAATAAACTGCGGCAAAAGTATTAAAAGCCGTTGACCACTGGTTAAAAGTAGCGATTCGTTTTGGTTTGCGAACAGGCTCTAAACATAATTTAGCGTGCCCGAGATCTTGTTCACTAGAAACAGAGACCGAGTATCTGGGGTCTTCATGGTTGGTTAACAAAAGTAGCCCGAAATCTAAATATTCATTGCGCCAAATCTTAGCCCTAAGTTTGTCAGGCACGCGTGATTCCAAATGAATCGCTACGGTTTGAAAGGGCTTGCCTAACGGAACTTGCAAGGTAGTTTGGTCACCTTCTATGATGTCGGTGTTTTCCTGCTGGACCACTAAGCATGTAGAGGAAAGGATTTGAGGGGCTTCAATAGTGATTACATCTGTATTCGGAGTGGTGGGCTAGGGGATGACGCTAGCACCGTGTAGGTTTTGCAACACTGAAGCGGTAATGGTGGATCTGAGCTGTGCTGAGTGACGGTTGTTTGCGCTGAGCTTTTCGGTGGTCCTGCACTAACTGCCGGGAATGGGGGAACCTCTTCTGCGTCATGAATAAGTGATTGCGACGGTGGGACCGGCAAAGTTGGGGTCGAATTCTGTGCAGAAGGACTGGCGTTGCGGGCACGCTTTGCCCTTGTTGAAACACGAGCAGACTGTGAGACACGAAAAAAAGAAATACAGTAATGCACGACATTAGTGCTTGGTATAAAAGGAATCTGCTTTTTGACTAGTCATATTTTCACTGATAACAAATTTCATTGGTTAATTGATAAAAAAATTGTGGTTTCCGGTGAGAAAACTCATATCTCTCTAACATCTGTGGGCATGCTAGGCTAAAGAAAAGAACCCGGACTGACAGGCTGCAATAATGTCCCTTTAAAATTAATTGGCGAGGTTGGCGGTCATGAACGAAAAAGATGACATTTACATCCCTATTAACGGTCTGAGTGCAAGAGCTCACTACCAGAGTTAGCCCCCCAAAATAGTGCACTTTTACACCGTTAAGTCAGCAATTCCTGGTAATAAATCGATGAAAACGTTCTTTGAAGCGACTTAAGGACTTACTAAAAACAGGGCGCCATTAGGCGACCCATGATTAACGCCCATTAGGGCATGTCAAATAATGCAGACAAAATCAGGGTCAAAAAGTAAAGCTGACCACCAAACCAGCAGGTATATATACGTTAGGGGACGATAAATGTGAATGTGACCGTCTAGGAAGGGTGTCGAGCCCATGTGCAAAGAGAGAAAGAATTTGTCACCGCCTTCTCAATCTCCCGCAAATCTTCGTCAACTCTTTATTACTACTGTGAAAAAGGACCCCACCTCCTAAAAAAACAGGTTAGACCAATTGTGCTAGAACTAAAAAGCCTACTACAAAATGACAGTTCTTCTAAGACATTGATAAACACACAATTAGGTCAACAACCCTGACGTTAAAGATGAATCATTCTTATCGAAAGCGCCGATGCCAGTTTACAAAGGCATAAGGCGCCGCCGAGGAATCGGTTGAAATAAACCGAGACAAAAAGAGATTACAGCCAAGTTGGCAAGATAGAACTGGAGAAGGAAAGAAATTACAAATATACTTGCCTGAAAAAGGAGATGGCCCAACTCAAAGTCACCGAAGTTTCACTCGAAGGGCACGAGTTGAAGGGAGAAATGACATTAGTGGTGTCCACCTTTTAAAGAGGAGAAATATGATATACACCTCACGTGTCTAAGTTCTGAGAGACGCAAAACCCTGCCTCGTGATCACTTCATGATAAGTCAAATACGTAAACTTGGCATTGCATAAATACCAATTATCCGTACTTAATAGTTGTTGCTTTTTAGTACATTAAAAGCACACTCTGGTAGACGCTTTTGCGAAAGAGGGGCTATTTTGTCACTTCTATACTACTAAAGTAAAAAGTAAATTGGTTAATAGGAAGGGTGGGTGGTAGCAGAAGCTCAAATTGATCGACCGCAGTAGTAAGGTGTTCAATGAATTTCCAATCGTTAATGTAGTTACTAAATATATTTATGAAATACATATACCTCCTTTAGATCACAATATTTCGTATGGATGAAGACGGTATCAACATTGACAGAGCGATATTGAGAGCTCTTTTGAAAGGTCAGAGAAAACTTTGCTTATCTACTTCATACCATTTACAAGCCTAATTAGGGTCTGCTGTTAATTGCTAGTGCCAGATCGTAACTCAGGCCTAACCCTGTACTTTCTAAGCCGTAACCATCAGCACTCAACTGCAGTGTCTTTTAAATGGTTCTACACAATAGACTCAAAATAGCAACTTCGCTTCGCTGCCAAATTAGCCTCAGAGGTAACAATACGTCATCCTTAAAAGTATCATCCCGTAATATCGACTAACAGATAAACGAAATT
>NC_133201.1:43749041-43759041 GCF_958299795.1 Porites lutea | reverse complement strand
GGTTGTTAGGAGCTACCTATAAAGGACATGGCAAGGATTATAGAACTCTTAGAACGGTACATGTACATATTGGATTTCTTTGTATATTTAACAGACAACGTACGACTTGTTTGAAGACAGGTGCTGTATACGCACGATCTTACAGAAGTTTATTAAAGAGCAAAGAGGCTTCAAATGATAGTTCACTTATATTAGCAGCCTGGGGGGAACGTGAAAGAGGTTCTCAGTTTTATTTAGTAAAATGTCGCGTAAAACGTTTACAAAAAATGTTTATACGTACATTCAGGAACAGAAAGGATCTTCAAAAAGGGAAACTTTGGTTTCGCGGGATAAATTTGTTTTCCTTGAAACTCTCTACAACTTAATGTTTCTCTTTTTATTCCTTGCTTGCCCCTTGCCCGATAATTTCTTTTTTTCCCTTTTATTCTCTTCTTTTATTTCCTTTTAAAAAGTTTCTACGTAATTATGTATAAGTTAATGAAACGCAATAAAGTTGTTTAAATTCTAAATTAGTCCTACTACTTGCTTTGTGGCACAGGCTCTAGGTTATATTATATTTGAAAAAAAAATCTTCATATAATTTACCATAAGACGCTGTGTATCATGTAAACTTATGTTATATTCTTGCGTTTCTAAGGCTCTTGGTATGGCTAACTCCAAGATGTTTGTGGATGGACACGTAGACAAAATGTCGGATGCAAATTATGTGTCCAGCCCTTACAAAGAGTTGCTTTTGTGGTCCCTGTTGTGCAACATGCAGAAAATGGCACTCTTCATGTGGGAGCGAGGCGAAGAAAATCTAGCGCGGGCGCTAGTGGCGGGAAAACTGTTGAACATGATGGCGAAGCTTAGTGAACGAGATGACGCTAAGGCAGACGTCACTGACGAACTTTACGGGCATGTCGAGTAAGTTTGACAACATTTCTTAAGTTGCAATCCAAGATGGCTGTGTCAGCTGACATGTTGTCCAATTGTATTATTATTATTATTGACTGAAGAAGGAATTACCCTAGGCTCAAGTATAGTAAAATTTCCGTCGACAATTCTTCTAAACTAAAAGCAGTTACTGGTCCAGGGTCTCACCAGTTACTATTTCCATTTAGTGAGTTCAAGCGAATGGCCTTGGGTTTACTGGATCAGTGCTTTCAAACAAACGAAGAGCTTACGCAACAGCTTTTGACATACAACTTGGAGAGCTGGGGCGGGCAGTCCTGTCTATCTCTTGCTGTCGCCATAGAACATGAGGAATTCTTAGCACATGTTAGTTGCCAGACCCTTCTCACTGAAATATGGACGGGTGCTATGAAGAGTGCGCATCGATCGTCGATAAAGGTAACTGTGAAGTTCCCTAGTTGCACTCCAAACTCCAAATGATATTTTTCTTTAAGATATGTGTGTTCCATTTCTGCGGCCTCCGCAGAGAGAGGCTGTAATTCATGTTTAAATTTGTAAGTGGAGTGGGTATTTTCCTCTCGGAAATTCCTTTTTTCCAAGAAGACCCTTCCTTCCTTAGAGGTCGCCCATTTGCAAAGATTAAATTAATCTTTCCACTTACATTCCAACCAAAATGTCCTGCTTTTTTGTTTGAGTAGTCGGTAAACTTCAAGTGTAACGTAATGGATTAACTTGTAATTCTTTTGTAATTAATATCAGACCATGATGGGACTTTTGTTTCCACCATCGATATTTTTCTTGGAATTCAAAACAAAGAGAGAGCTCTTGTCAATGCCAGTGACTTTAGAAGAGCACGAACAAAGCGTGGTCGAGATGGAAGAAGAAGGTGACAGCGCAAAAGAAAATAAAGCCTTAAGATATAGCCGCACCATAACCGAAGGTAGCAGAGGAATGGAACTCAGGTGAGTACGCAAAAAGTTGCACGCAGACTTGTTCAAAGTGGTTACACACGAATGTACTTCGAATCTTGCTGTTGCACTTTATAACAAAGTGCCCATTTAACAGATTCACAGTGAAACAATAGGGCCATTTATACGAGGAAAAATAAGACGCGAACTGTACCATTTATACGAGCATGTCTTGTCTAATAAGACGCGTCTTAGCTAAGCCGCGTCTTATTTTACACGAAATGTGCCGTTTATACGGAAAGTTCACGTCTTATTTAAGATGCGTCTTATTTTTCCTCGTATAAATGGCCCAAATAATCAATAGGGCCCTTAAAGGGTGAACGCGTAAGAAAGGTTAGTTGTACGGAAGGGGTAAACGATTTCCCGGGACTTTAAGAAAGTACAGCTTCATATAAGGTAACCTTATAATACATATGTGCCCCTTACAGGTTGGCTTTGCTTTCCATTCATAAACAGGGTTCGTGCAGAGTCTTGAATTTTTGAAAAAGTCTTGAAATTTGCCCGGCAATTATCTAGATCTGGAAAAAGTTTGGAAATAGAGATAAATTCTGGAAATATGATAAAAAGTCTTGAGTTTTTTTTTTCTTTTTTTCAAAGCTACAACAAGTGCTATATAAGTGAATTTTTTTTTCGTTTTAGTAGAATCTCATTCAATCTCGCCCGTACGTTTGCAGTGAGTTGTGAAGCTTTTTTCCTGCCCTTTTTAACGTCTCTGTTGATCACCTATTTGATGATAACCTCGAGACTGGCAAAAAAAATTATTGTTGTGGAAAATGTCTTGAATTGTGAATCCAAAAATCTGTACGAATAAAGCAATTGACAAATTCTAACACCAAAAGTCGTATTTTCTTTCATGAAATTGAAACCCATCATCCCATGATTAAGAGGGAAAGATTATTCATGTCCCCTACCTTATTTTTTAAGAACATTTTCAGAGTCAAAGTTCAGATCAGCCTCTTCAATACCACGGGATTTTCGCAGGATTCCCAATCACCAGGACTGGAGACAAGAAACTCGTGTTGTGCATTTGCGCTGGGGAAAGAAACTACTGGAGTTCTACAAGGCACCTGTTACTAAATTTTGGTCCAACGTGGTGAGCACATTAAAAGTGACGTAGTTAACGCCAATGACCAAAAAAATATAAATTATTCACGCTGCTAAACACGGCCATTTTATGGGCAATAAAGGAATTTGTGGTGCAATGATTGTTTGTGTAGACGTGAAACAACTGGTTTACGCTGGTCGAAATCTCAGTTGATCGTGCAGAAAAAAAGCATTTCATGGGCATAGCTGGAAGGATCCTAGGATACCTGTGACCCCCCTTTGTGAGACAACATAACATCTATGCGACTCAGTATTCACTCCGCCTCTTACTAACAGATATTTTGACTGATGAGCAGTGAGACTAAAATAGATAAAATTAATGTTACATGGAACTTAATTCATCATTGCAGCTATGTTGATGTTGTAGGCTTGTCCCTCTCCCAACGCTCATTGCTCGTCCGAAAAAATGTCACTTTTTGAAAAACACTGCGTGGATGTCGACATGCCAGTCTGCTAAGCACTCCGGGTGTGACACAGTGTTATCCCCCCTTTGAAAAATCCTAGCTATGCCTCTCAATTCTAATATCTAACATGAGTTCCGGCTGAAACTGGGAAAAATTATCAACACATCCCAACCATCCCTGGTAGGATACATTTAATTAAGCCGGATTTGCGGATGATTTTGGAACATTATGGTAGGCAACGAATAAAAATGCCAGCTATTTCAAGTAGGTGAGAATGTCCTGGATTTATAGAATTCAAGACTGAGAATTTACAAGCACAGTTGCTGAATTCCGGCAGTCAATAGAGGTGTCATGTCAATCGAGGAATGAAGTGTTATAAGCCGCGGTTTAAACTGACCCATATAATTCGAGTATTCGGAAGACAGCGTAGAGGCTTATCAGCTCAATGGAAAGGCGGTCAAGTGATAGTTGAAAACTCTTCATATTGGGTTTTGCTCAAGAAATCATACATATATGTCCTAGAAAAAGGTTCATCGTTTTGGAACAATAATAATGAAAGTTGTCGATCCTTCTCACCATGTATTCATTTGAGATGAGTAAATCGCAACGTTTCGACAGTGCTTAACTAAGACGATGCTAAGACGATGAGTTGCATGACCGACCATCGTGATACAGATGATGTACTGCGTAATTATTACTGAACACCTCACTATAGGTGGATACATTGTGAAAATAAAGAATGGTTTGGTTTAGTAAAATGACCAAAAGTATATCTGTCACAGGTGGAAATTAAATTCAGGTTACATCTAGGATGATTCTCTTTTGTCTCCTAGCCCTGATTCATGACTAATTAGGGCTAGGAAACAAGGGAAATTGAGAATCAACCTAGGTTTAAAATTGTAACCTGAATTTTACTTTGACCGGTAGCATATTCCCTAAAATAGATCCACGTAGTTTTTAATTTATGTTTTTTCTTTTGATTTGCTTTCAGTTTGCTTACATGGTTTTCCTAGCCCTCTTCAGTTATGTTATTCTTATTCGTCAAGATAAAATCCCTTCCATCAGCGAAATGGTGCTCATCATCTTTGTTTGCACACTTTGTACCGAGGAAATTAGACAGGTATTTAAGCCGCGATTGAATTTGACCTTCGAGCTTGAAGCATCAAAATTTAGACTCCTGCGTGTATGTTTTCTACGCTTGACAATTGGGCATTTATTACTTGTCTTGTGTACAGTACACTTCCTACATAAACGTGAATTAAGGAAGTTTCAGGTCTCAGTCGTGCAGTGATGACTAAGAAAAGAACCAAATGGTTTAACCTGTTCTGCAGACTTTGTTTTTTTGCTTATTAAACTCATTGCCTTTTTGGGGTCCTCCTTGTCATTTCGTTGTCGTCGTCGTTGCGTAAGCTCCCTAATGCGTCTTATTGGACAAAACGTGTCATACGTTATGCCGGAAATTGTATGGAGCTTAAGCAAAGACGATTTTGAGCTACACACGTCAGCCGGAAGTGAGGCATTTTCTCTTTAAAATGCTTTCGCGCTACCAAGTTTAAAAGCCGTGTGTGGTTATTCACTTACCGTTGAGAAACAGGCGTGTGACGGTGCATTGAACCACACCTCCTCTGGAAACAGGTTAACTTAAAGAGAAGCTCTGGCAATTTAAGGCTAACTGATGAGGTACGTTTATTTTCCTAAAACTTGAAGTTAAGCCAATTTTTTGAAATGTTACTTTTCTAGATACTGCACTCAGAACCACCAACACTTAAAAATAAATTCAAAGAATGGGCCTCAAGTAAATGGAACATTCTCGATGGTTTCGCTGTGGTATCTTTTTTCGTTGGTCTCGGTCTCAGGCTTTTCCCAGTGACACGTAGTGCAGGTCACGTGGTGTACTGCTTTGATGTCATGTTGTGGATTGTCCGCCTGCTGGACATTTTTTCTGTCAGTAAACACATGGGACCTTACGTGGTGATGATTGGAAGGATGGTAATTATATTTTGTTACGATTTAGAGGATGGTTCGTTCCGAGTGAATTAAAATGATCGGGCGACTGTCACCTTAATTTGACGGGCATGCTCGTTATAAAATTGTAAATATACCCCTACGTGAGACCAATCTGGACGTATTGTAAGCTTCCATTGACCCCTATCTGCTCAGGCACAGCCCTAAGAGATAAACTAATTAATGGGCAAAATATAGAAGTCCCGTCCGGAACATCCGGAGTGTAGCCTGAGAAAAAAGCCAACAGTGTGCCAATAACAACGGTGTAAAGAAGATAAAGTCTTCTTTTGGGGGTTACTCTAAACTACTCTTATTTGCAATATTCTATTACACCAAACTTTTTGTTAAAAGCCTGGTGAGCCTTGTAAAGCCCGGTTGAACCAAACTTACCAGGTGTTTGAAATTAAAAGCAAAATTAAAAGCCTGAGTAAGTGTGGTTTTATCATGCCTTTGAGGTACGCCTCGTTGAAAATTTACCTCATGTGTTTCATAATGCCATTGTGATTGGCTTTTGGTTACTGATTGCTCACTGAGACAAGAAACATTTTAAGTTACATTTTCTCTCAGACTATAGACATGCTGTACTTTCTCCTTATTATGGTCATTTTCCTTTTGGCTTACGGAGTCGCCCAACAAGCTATCCTGCACCCAAACGAAGAACCGTCATGGTCTGTGGTGTCTGGGGTGTTCTTCAGGCCTTATTTTCAAGTCTACGGAGAGCTGTTCGTGGAAACACCTGACACAAGTAAGCACGGTTTGTTCAGTCTAACTACTCAGGCTTGTGAGAATTCTTGAAGTTCCCATTCCCTGATGCAACATCAGGAATTTGGTTTGGTTCTTAAATGAAATTATGACGAGTTTTTCTAGTTTACTTTTCCTACATCTCACCAACGTCCCGAATAGAAGGTCAAGAGGAACGACTTTGTCATAAGAAATTCAAACATTGCGGCCTTTTGAAACATAATCAGGATTTTCATGTTTGGAAATAAAAATCGATTTAGACCCTGAAATGTATTATGTCAGATATATCAAATAGTCAAATATAAATATCAGATAGTCGATCGCCTGGTTTGAAATCATGAACCTACGATTTTAAACATTGGAGGCAACTTTTAGATCAAAAGTTATTATGTTTTCAAACAAATTCGTGAATTTATTATTTGAAATCAAAGTTTGTCAGTGATCTAGGATAATCTGCTTCGTCATGATTTAAAGCATAAATGTCACCATTTGAAGTCACAAAAAACAGTCTCGTATGAAATCATGTAAAACTAAACTAACAACCTTTTTTGCAAATAAGGTCCCATGCATTAACTGGTTATAGAGACGATTTGTTCAACAGGCTTACAGCTCCTAGCACTTGTTAAATGACGTAAAACATTTCGGGGAGCAATGGGGAGGGGGGGCAGTAGTGGTATGAGCACAGGCCTCCCAACAATGTGGCCGGGTTCAAATCCCAGCATCGACGCCATGTGTGGGCTGAGTTTGTTGTTGGTTTTTTCCTTTCCTCCGAGAGGTTTTTCTCCGGGTACTCCGGTTTTTCCCCTCTCCTCAAAAAACCAACCTTTCCAACTTCCAATTCGACCAGGAATGGTAAACAGAGAACCACTATGTGGATGTGCTATCTCTAAATCATTATTTATTTTATTTATTCTTGATTTATTTAACAATTAGTCGCCGAATGCGATGTGAATATCAGCGAATAGTCACCGAGACGAAGTCGAGGTGACTATTCGCCGATATTCAGGTCGCCTGAGGCGACTAATTGTTTTAGTATAATTACATTGATGATTATTCGAGAAAATAAAATTATTGATCAATTTCCAACTCCGAAACATCAAAAAATCTGGCTGCCATTTTGAAAACTGCTAGCTTTCAATGTTATAATCACCGCGCGGTGATTATAGTGGGATGAAGCGAAGCTGCTAGCCAATCATAGCGCTCTATTTTCGACAATCATCAATGTAATTATACAAAAAAGGAATAGGATACTGATCTAATTTGCGTGATTTCATTTCAGTTGACAACAACACAACTCTTTTCGGCACCGCAAGAAAAGACGAGCACGCAGACATTATAGTGGCGTTTATCGTGGCTTTTTATCTGCTGGTTGCCAATATTCTTCTGCTTAATCTTCTTATTGCCATCTTCAAGTGAGTAACAGCTAGTGATTTTTTTACAGATTCGGCATCGTATTAGATGTGAAGGCTTAATTGGAGGGTGTGTTATTTCTCGTTTCTTGGGTCTCAGCATGGCGTACCACGTGACCGACCAGCTGCGGCTGGGTCTATATTGTCCATTCTTTTTACCTATGACGTCACATAAGACAAAAAGTTACGTCATTAGACACCCAAGAATCCTGCATATTTGATCAACCCGAAATCCAGCCCTCTTTAATTTTACCTCGCTGCATGCTATTCCACAATCCACATTCACCTAAATGACTTTACAAAACGATTATTTGATAAAAAAGAAAAAAATTAACCGTGTGTCTTGTTTTTATTCTTCAGCAACACGTACAACAGCGTGCAAGCCAATGCAAATCAAATTTGGAAATTTCAGAGATATTATCTGGTTATGGAGTATGCGCAGAGGCCAGTCTTGGTTCCACCCTTCATTATATTGAATCACGTGATTCATCTGATAAAAGGAATATATAGACGGCTTAGAAAATGTTGCCGACATAATACGACAGATCGACAAGACTCTACCCGCTCATACGGCTTAAGTATGTGTATTGTTTTGAGAAGGCTTTCTGTCGTATCATTGTTGGACCTTTCTTAATAAATCATTCGGATCATTTTACGTTTCTGTGAAACTGCTCACCTACCCCTCTCCTAAACCAACATTAACACTTAGTTCTTTTTTAGGGCAAAATGTTTGCTAAGGGGAGAGGCAGGTGGGCAGTTTTCCAGGAACGTAAAGTGATCCAATTATTCTTACTTTGGATTTGCCGCCTTGATTTGTCGTATTTTATTTGTTGCTGATTAAATCATACTGTCGTGTTGCCATACTGGACTACACCATGAATGTGAAATGCATTTTCACTTGTCTGGTAGTGGTTGTGTTGTACTGACGTGTACTGTATTGCAAACACAATGAGCGATTTACAATAATTTGGTAGTTAATCAATGGTACGTACTACACTTGTCAGACGGAGATACATTTAGCCATGTTTGCATTTCGCTTGTAACTAACCATTACCCGCTATGCTAATCTGTTAACGCTTTAGGTTGAGACAGATTCCCTCTGAACAACCACACGTAGCTTTAAGTAGCTTCAGAATACAGCTGCGTTGTTTTTAATTTCGCTACAAAATGTCAAAGAAATTTGTATATTTTAAATTTGATGTAAGTAACTGTCTCATTTCCTTGTAGAGCTTTTTCTTGGAAGGGACGACCTTCAAAAAATGTCCTTGTTTGAAGAGCGATGTGTAGATGGTTACCTCAGGGAGAAAGATACCTTGCTACACGCCACACAAGAAGAAAAAATAAGGGTCATTGGAGACAGGTGCGATTAGTTTTAAACAATTACAAAGGGCAGGGAAAGGGAAACCTAGCCATCAGCATCTATACTGTTTATTAGTAATTTTAATCCATAAATAGCACCAGTACGTATATACCAAGCCTGAGGAAATTGGCTTTTTGTGCGCAATATCCTGAATGTTCTGTGCGATTTAACTCAGGGTGTGTTCCTTTCGGCGAAACCAAAAACGGGTTTTAGATCTTAATACGGATCTTGCGTTAGTGAGTCCAATTCAAAAAAAATTCGTTGGATTTGAAATCAGAAGAATTCAAATCCACTTTTTTCACAATGGATCCGAAATTAGTCAGATTATCCAGCTGTGTACGCGAGTAGAAATTCCTCTTTGCTGCCACTTGCCGTAAAGCATTTGAAAACATGTGGAAGATTCCTCTCGGGACAAAATATCCATTTATTAACCATTTGTCGTCAAAAATGGCTGAAAAACACAAATACGTAAAAGGGACAAGTGAACTGCAATCCTTCTACAACTATACTTGCAGACGCGATAGGCACTCGAAGGTGCTATATAAAAGAATCCGACCTTATCTGAAAAAAATTAAGACTTGTGATTCACTTTTAGGTAGGCCTTCCACCCTGTTTAGGCACATTAGGCAAGCCCGGGTCACCACACAGGCAAGCCTTGCAGGAATTCAACTGCTCGTCTTGTCACTACTTGACGAAAGCGGCTTAGCCGACAACCTCTACATAGATTCATCTCTAAAGCGCCTCCTTCTCTGTTTATGTTCCATTCCGTCGTCACTATTCAAATTGCCGATCACAGAATTCTGCAAGGTATTATCGCATAATTCGTCAAACAGACCGTCATATTGAACGCGTTTGCGAGAGAACACTAAGGTTACAGATCCAATTTCGGATTTAGCATTCCTTTCGGACGCGAAACCGGGAAAATTTAGGATCAAAAAACCGTTTTTGGATTCGCCGAAAGGAAAACACCCTGAGTATGGTAAAGATTATTTAATAAATTGGATTTGAATCTTAAGGTAATTGCCAATAATCCTTCGAGCATGGTGTAATGAGTCTTTTGCACGTTATCAAAAGAGATCTTTAAGGCTTTTTCATTGTTGAAAGTTGGTTAGTTGC
>NC_133201.1:43544041-43746541 GCF_958299795.1 Porites lutea | reverse complement strand
CTGTTTTCACCCAAACGTTTTTCACGGCTTTCACTTGTTCAGTATATTAGCCGGCCTCGGGAAATTTTATTGTTTAGTGTTTAGAAAAAAATCGAGTACTTCATCTGACTTGAGTTTACTATACGTAGGGTCATCACATGCAGGGCGCAGACCCAGTGTTTCTCGAAGAGGGTCTGGTGGCACCGTATTTGGTACAGGAACTCGATTCAAATCACAGTCGGAGTCGGAGAAAGGTCCACTAACCAACCAGCCTGAACTAGGTGTGTTTCATTTAAACCTTTAGATTCGAGGACGAGAACGACTACGAGTACGATATTTGATTTAAAGTTTTTCCACGTAATCTCAAGAAATAGACACCCAGGAATTGTTCATTGTACCTTTTTTCACCAGAAAAGTTAGCACGGTCATCGTTATTGAAGAAGGTTAAGACCTCTCTCGATTGCAAAATGCTAAAACGTCTAACATTTGTTAACTTGTTCCCGCCACTACTATAGTGATGATAGTATGAAATTATTTTAATATTAATTTTGTTTTTATGTTTTATAGAGGGCCACAAGTTTATCGGTTTTTTCATAACTGTAACGTGTTTACCCTCTTTAGATAAAGGCGTTACCTAACCTTACCTTACCTTACTACGACACTCTCGCTAAAACTCGTAGTAGAATGACGACGGCTACCACCTCTTCCCGCCAAAATGACGCTGCCTGAGGCGCGAGCACTACTTACTATTGAGAAAATCTCGTACTCGTAGTTGTTCTCGTCTGAGAATGTAAAGCTCTCTATTAGTGTCGTCACCGAAAGTGAATGTGAAGATAGCACTGATTTTATAATTCGATCTAAGTGCAATTAAATTTAATTGCACGGATAATTTCTGTCAACAGTTTATTTTAAAATCGCTTAAATTTAAAAATGCAGGAGTTTTACAATCCACTTGTAAAGCGACCATGACGTCCGACTTAAAAATACCTTAACGTTGTATGGAAGCGTCGTAGCATTGGAGGTGATCTGTGGTCTCTTAAGTAATTCTTGGACGGAGATCTAGAGATCAAGGTGACGGTTTCTTCAACGTCTACTCTTCCACGCAAGTGACTATCTAATATAAATGGATACTATTGACAAATTATTCAGGGCAGCCCAACGAAGGACTTGCATCTATTCCAGAAGGAGTGGTAGCCCTGGTTCCTTTGTGTTACAGTATTCAAAATATAATCAAGTCATATGGTTACCCTTTGACGGAAAATACATCCCTGCCAATGTCCGCGCGATCATGACATAGCCTACAGCTATAGATACAACTAGAGCACTTATCGAACGACTTTCTACGGAAGTGACCATTAGTATTGAACTTGACTGGATCCATATTCTTTTGGCGTCCACTAAATTAAATGAGACATGTCATTGCCTATTACATGTCAGACAAACTATTAAATCGATTAGTAATTTTAATCAGACGGCAAGGGTGTAAGTTGAGAGATATTTTGTCAATAAACGATTTCCATTTTCCACTAAAATCAGAGGAACACACCAGGAGACGCCTTTCGACTTTTGCCGCGCGAGCAAAGCAGACTGCAGCAAGGCGGAGTTCAAGTAACCAAAGTACAAAGCATGTGAGAGCGAGGCAGTCACCCTATCCTTACAGCAATCAACAGCGTTATCCAGTACCGGACTTCCTTATTACCTGGCAGGTATGTACAAAACGAAGCAAAGGTAAAACGTCCTGAAAAATATCGACAATAAAAAAAGTAAATTAGAAGGCTTTGTTTCATGAAGTTTATCTCAAAATCAAGTTTGTATATCAAGATGATGTATATTTGTGACGTCACACTTGTCTTAAGGGCATGTGACAAGTCAGACCTTGCAGACGAAACCCAGACGTCGATTGAAAACAAATCTATTACTGACAATTACCAGTAACAACACCACGTTAATCCAAAAATAGGGTGGACGTACATAAAGCTTTTGGGCCAGTTATTTAAACGTAGTTTAGCCAGTGTTTAACAAAACCGCGTTCTAAGCCATTTTCAATCTGCCCAACGGTTTATCTAAACACAATTTATTGTGAACAGTTTTATAAAAGCATGTAGAGTAGACTAGAAAAGCATTTATCTTCTTAAAATAACGCACTAAGGAAGAGATCGGTCCAAAGATCTGTTAAACCGCGGCGTAAGTTAGACTTCGTTTAAATACCTGGCCCTTAATTTTTCTGTTTGTTTAAAGTGATGGCACGTGAAGCAAACATGTATGTCAACTTCAGTCATTGAAAAATGTCACCATCATTATTTTTGTTCTTTGAAGGGTGTATTCCCGGGTTATGATCCGCCATTATATACCGCGGTAGAAGTTCAAGCATCACTGTTATGGGCCGACGTTGACATTCTCCAGTAAGTTACGAAAGCGTTACTGCTATTTGTCGTTACAAGTGATCGTTAAATGTTTGTTCAACTTTGGATAAAGGAATATTCGGCGAATAATTTAAAAACCGTTTAAACTGGTCTGAGATAAATAGCTAGAAAGAAGCGTATTATTCCCAACCTCTAAGTCACATTTTTTCAGTGGTTTTATTGGCTCTATCGATTTACTGTATAATTCTACCAACAGTTCCTTTATTAGTAGAGTAGTATAGTAATGTTTTAGACCTCTTTTTTGCGTTGGACTACTTTAGCGCCGATGAATTTGGAAGACACAGTCTTTTGAATTTATCTCATGAATAAAATGCAGTGGAATGTACACTACCACCAGCACATTTCTACGGTTTTCCGTTCAACAGTACCACCACCACAACCACAGTGCTCTTGCTCTTCTCCATCCACTACCACAACTACAATTCTATAGTTTCCCCTCCATTCCTTCCTTTTCTTTCTTTTTATTGTTTTCCCTCTCCTCCTCTTCTTCCCACTAATCTCAAAGAAAAAGCTTGTTTTATATGCTAGAGACAATAATCAATAGCTCTCAAAAGCTTTTCGATCAAAAGACTTACAAAAAAACTGCTAAGTAGAACGGTAAAGATTTTTAGAGCCCCTGTGGAATTTCCTCCTCCTTATAGCTTAGGATAATGGCATTCAAAACACCACTGGCCAATCCAGTCCATCTAACAGAATCACACTCACCATATCAATAGGCTGTCTGGATTAACACTAACAGGATAAATTTTATTCTTAACTCTAGGAAGACAAGTTCAGCTATAATTTTTAATTGCGTCGAAAATGGGATCAACAGAAGAAGCTACACTGGGTTGATTGATGTGGTCGATCGGCTACCTAGGTAAGGTGACACTTTTGATGTAAAACTGTGGCCTGCGGAAATAGGAGACTTCTGCGCCTTTTCGCAGAGCTGGTTCATAATGTAACTATTTAGAGGCAGAGGGAACGAGCATTGTATAAGTCTGATTAATTCTTCCGCTTTTAGCTGCTTCTGACTCCTACAATCTGCTTTTCACCTCTGAGATCGTAAGCAATGGCGGGAAAATAGAAAAGTTCTGATTCTTTAAAAGACTGCGATTCCACTGAGTTAGTTTATGACGCCGCTTATGAATTCGCGTTTTGAGTTCTTTTTGGGCATAAACTCCCGGCTTCCGGTTTACATGCATTTGCAAAAACTCCGACTCCAAATTCTTCGGTCGTTAAAACCTGCCTCTATTTTTATGATCACGATGGCGATTATGATTTTGCGTCATTATAATCGCATGATGTTGATATAATAATAATGATGATCATTATGTTTTGCTGTTGGGAGCCAGCGAAGCTTAACTGGGCTCATAATAACATGAGCATGGCAGTAATCTTACTTTTACATAATTTTCACGTGTGCTGGCTGCATGTAGCGTCAGCTGAATAGGAAGATACAAATCAGTAAATTCTCGTCGAATGACAAACTTCAATGTAAACACTTGTTTAAATTTGCCAATCCATTGCGATAAATGTTATATCGCTGGATGAGGTTGAGTTTGCAGGAGGAGGTTATCCAAAAAAATCAACAAAACAAAAATAGCAAGCTCCATTATATGGAAAGAAAATATGATGTATGCATTTCCTGTTTTTTTTTTTTTTTTCTTTTTTTCACAACAGAAACCCTGTTGGCAGAACTGGTATCGCAGGACGTGGTTTATTTGGCCGGTGGGGACCTAATCACGCTGCTCATCTTGTCACCTCTAGGTAGCAACTGGAATTCATTTGCACCCATTGTCAATAACAAATAAAGCTTTCGTAACAGTCTCGTGCAGCAACCTGGCCTAAGATAGCAAGCAATCTGTGGTCGTACTACCCAAAAGGAAGTCGCCCTTTGTTAATGGGACTTTTTTTTGTGCATTATTATTTGCGGGTGAAGGAAAATACAATTAACAACTGTAAAGTTGTTTTAATTACGAGATTGCTTTTTTATTGTTATAGTTTGTTAATCACTATCCAGTCGGTATATTGTGTAAAGTCGGAATCTCAAGTTATATCATATTAGGGAGATTTACAGTTACGTTTACGGCAAACGGCAATCGTATATTTGCACTATGTGACCAAGTTTTCCCTTATTCATGACATCTACCCCAAAATTAGTAGCTTCTGGTTAATTTTGTCTATAACACTTGTTCTGGACCGTTTTAGCGTCACGTTGAAATTCTCGACTTGAATCTGACGTTTGCCGTTAGCTGCAAACGTCATTCTAAAGCTCTCTAATAATTAGGAAAAACGCAGCAAAATTGGATAAATGACACGTTAATTTTCCTTGGTAAATAGCTTTTCATATTTTTTAAAGGAAAGAGAAGTATATTGTCCTCTTTTCCTCTAATATTTGGCCTGATCCCATGCTATTACAGATCGGCAATCGATTTTACAAGGGCCACTTTTTATACTTGTTTTGTACTTGCCTTATTAGCCTAAGGGTGACTACATCTATCGAGCTGGTTTCCTTGACTATTTTTGTTTAGGTGGAAAGAAGATAAAGACGGAAATACAATTCAAAAGGAAGGCAAGAACGTGCTAGAATTCGTGGCTGTGAGGAGGCCAGACATAGCAGAGTGGTCAGTTCCTGGGGTATGATGAATGCTTGACGATAGCAATATCTTCGCGCTATTACAAATATCTTAATTGCTTAGTCTACTTAGTTCACTATCTTTATTCGTTTTCGAAGCGTTCTGTCTGTTTAAGCAAAAAGCTGTAGACTCACTAAAGATAATTTGAAAGAATTAGAGTAGATAAATCATTAGTGAGTTTACGCAACAGGACGGTAGGAAGAAGAGGACGACAAAACACCTGTGTGTGACAGGGCTATTACATGTGTGTTTTGTCGTGATCATCACTTAACACCAATGTTTTCTGGTCCTTTACAAAAAGATCTGTTTCAAGGAAAGTGAAGTTTGGCGAAAAGTTGTTTCAAACAAAATTTTTGTCATCCTTGTCACACAAGGTTTGCGGTGTTCTCTCCTCTCCCGTCCTGTTGGGCAAGTTCATTAATGTCTGAATGAGCACGACTATTTCTGGTTTTGCAAGAGCACCCGCACTATCCTAACAATACAAGGCAAGTCAAAGCTGAATAAAACGGACGCAATGGAAGACTTTCTTCAGATGATCTTCAAGATTATAATTCAAAACCTTCACACTAGCAATTCATCAGTTTCTCACAGTAACAATAAGAGGCAACATCAGAAGACATAGGGGGTGGGATATTCCATGACGAAAAGACGTGATACTGACGTCATACTGAGTCCCAGTTTCCCACAAAGGCCTTTTCAGCTACGTAAGGATGAAGGTATGTCCAATGCAATCGTGTATCTCACTAAGTGTCACTTTTGTAATTTACAGGGTCTGGTAAACGTCGGGGACTCAATATCTGTGACACTGAAAAAGGTTTTGGATAAAAAAGTTTTACCAGCTCTAAAGCCCACCTTCAGTGATGGAAAAGAAAATCTGGATGAAACATTGAATTTTATGATTCAAAATGCTGTGGAGGTTTGTTCGTCTTTTTCTTTTGTAAAAAATTGAAAAGAGTGTACGTAAGCAAGCAGCAAGTTCAATCTGTCGAAAGTGAGGATTCTTTGTAAAGGAAGGGGTATCAAATGGTAACCGGTCATCTCACTACAAAATTATCTCGCCACCAAAAAAGTCGCCAAGAAGTCGACTAGCCGCCAACCAACTCGCCACCAAACAATAACTCCGTAATCAAACACGAATAGGCTTAGCGAAAAAGTAAAAATTCTAGGTAAGTAAGCCTAGGTGAGTAAACACGTCGGTTTATACAGAGTCATTACTTGGTGGAGATTAGAGTTCTTGCAGGCGAGTTGGTTGGCGGCGAGTCGACTTCTTGGTTGGCGATTTGGTTGGTGGCGAGATGGTTTGTTGGCGGGATGACCGTAAACCTATTAAAAACATGTAACCACGTAGACAAGCCAGTCGAGGGAGTTTAATAAACGTTTATAACTGAAATAAATAGCCTAGTGGGCTACACAGACTGACACTAGACCTATAGATAAAGTAAGCTTTCGGCGGATGTCGTAGCTATTGGGGTATTTAATGTTGTAGTAGATAGAGTTCCAAGAATTCTAATTCTTCGATTTTTCCCGAGTCCGGCTTCAGTACTTCTAAGAACTAATGCTAACCTCTTAATGCGAGGTTACTGCTAAAAATAATACGGTAACGTCCTGTAGGAATTATTATTTTTAAAAGGGGCTACGTTATGCTATTTGCTGCCTTTTAAAAGCAAAACCGTTTGTCATGTCAATTGAATTTCAAAACTAATCGTCCAGTTTTGTTATTTAAGAATATAATCAGGCATTGAAAATGTTTCCTGTCGTTCCCGATCTTTTGTTACGGATAGCAAGGATGAGTATGGATTGAAACTTGTAAAAGTTTGGCTAACCTCAGTAACAACTTTTAATGATATGGTTTGCCAAAATCACCAAAAAATTATTATGTTTAGTGCTCCATGATGGAATTTTTTTATTTCTTTCTCATAACTCTAGATCTCTATATGACAATTTTGTAAATATGTAAAGGCACCAAGTAATAACTTCAGCACAGAATTGACTCTTTGTGACAATAGCCCATTTTATGCATGACATACATACTGTATATACCAGAAAATCTCTTCTAATACCTGTCAAATTTTTTAGGTTTACAAAGGATACGTGGATGACCCGAGAAACACAGACAACGCTTGGATGGAAACAGTGGTGCTGAACTTCCATGATGAACCTAGAAAAACACTCGATGATTTCGAGTTTGAGGTACGGTCCTGATCTAAAAATTCTTCAGTAAGCCGGCAAATCAATGTGTATCTATAATCAGTTAAAACATTTATTTAATCCTGGGGAGTGGTCAAGTCAAAAGCGTGAAGCAAACTTCTCCATACTGGAGTCTACGTAGCTACATGTATATGGATATAATTTGACTTTAAGTATGCTGATATGACCAAAGTAAATGGAAATTGGTTTATTCGCCGATCTATTGATCAAGCTAGGAAAACAAAGATTATCCCATACAAAATGATTGATTTAAAAGACGACAGAAAAAGTCTCCTTGACAGCTTTTAATGTTTGTAAACGTTAAAAGCTGTCAAGAAGACTTTTAGTTACTTAGTTTTTAAAAAGACTAAGGAACTGCATCAGTCCTTCATGTATGTTAAGATATCGATACGTGTTCTTTTAAATTTCTTTCTTTGCTATTACAGGCTAGAGAAGGTATCCGCTGTGTCAAATGGCAGGAGGTCAGCAGTCACATCAATCTTCAAGTCAATTATCATTTAATTTTAAAGAAGGTGGCTGAATTACGCAAAGCTTACTTTTGATGTAGACCATTTGATACGGGTAACTAACGATGGACGTTTTGCAGCAGGACCAAGTGAATGTCAGGATAGAGGATCACAACACGAGCTTACTACGTACTAGTTTGAATGAATTATTTTTTCCATGGTGCCAAATTAAAATTTGAACTCTTTTCTCGGAGTAAGGATGGAAATCGAATGATTTAACATATTTATTTTCCGTCAAGCCCTATTCAATATCACTCGTTTTCAGGTTATAATACACTAAGTAGGGTGAAACTGACCCTGGTTATGAAGATCGCCTTGGAGCCTAGTGCCTCCTCAAACTCCTTGGCGCCATTGTATTCGTTGGTACAGCAAGTACCAGCCTATTTAGCGCAACTAACTTTTTGAGGACACCATTTTTTACGCGTTCTGGTGACGGGAACACTACCTTTGCGTGGTCTTTGAGACACGGAAATGTCTAGCCATCGGAAAGACGGCATGAGTATCTTGGTTCTGTTAAGGAGACTGAACTCGCGACCTCCCGCTCGTGGACAGACTAACACTCGAGAGCTACACGAACTGAACCCCTAAACTGCTTTAATTCACTGGGTAATGACCTACTGTTTTAAGCAAAGGGCATGCACAACTGTCTCCAGTCACCGAGTCCCACCATCACCTCATAAGCGACGGCGGCGTGTAAAGAATAACAAGGAAGTACAATATGAAAAATAATAATAAGCTTTATTTATCCATCTTTAAAAGTATATATACAATAGATTTACAAAATAAAAGTTAAAAAACATATACTGTGAAATACTATTAAGTATATTTCTAATACAAAAGTAAGTAAAAAATATACAGATCAGAAGGAGTCTTGCAGCTCTTGCCGCTATAAACGAGTTAGTATGTCTGCGTTCCTGACTTTGGTATTGCCACTGAACCTGGTTTGGATCTTAATAGGAAGTTATAGTCGTGGCTGGTATTTGGGTTTGTGAGAAAAATTTGATTTGGGTGGTTAATATCATTCACAATTATTCTTTCTAATTCACCTGTGTAGTTGCACCTGTCCTCTAACATTGAAAGAGATATTCTTGATGATCCCGAAGATATCTAGGCACCCGTTTTGTATAGACTGCAACTCTTCTGCAAGGTGCCTCGGCACACCAGGGAGGCATATTCCAGGAGTGTGCGTATTCTAGTACAATATATCGTGATGCCGATCTCTGTGGGTAGGTTTGCTTTCCTACATTTCCTCAAAAAATGCAATGTCTTGCTGGCTTTCTTTACTGTCTGTTCAACATGGTGATTCCAACACAGGTTGTCTTGTTGCTATACCCGCAGTAGCTTAAACTTGGATACCATCTCCAAACACGAGTCATTTATTCGTAAAAGATCCGGCTCAATAGAGTTTTTGCAGAACGAAATCCACAAATCTTGGTTTGCCCCGCCTGAACTGTGAACTGAAACTACCTTACCTTGTCCAGCAGAACACGTAAGAGGCTTGTTATCCTGTAAATAAGTCTTCCGTGGCATCTGTATGAGGGGATGGGATGAGGGCCAAGAACGAGAGAAGTGCGCTACTTGTTTGTGCCGAACCTTTATCAGTAATTATGAGAAATAAATAAACTATTACATGTAAAACAAAAACGGGTCGCAGGACTTTTAAGTATAGCTGTACCGCAATTTGAAAATACATAATTACACAGTTTTGCACTTTGTATCTACTGTAATTTGCAAATAGCCTGTTCCAGGCCTATAGTATGGACGTACGTGGCGCTGCACTACTATCTTGGAGCCTGGAACAGGCTAATTTGCCCATAAATATGATATACTGGTTATAAAATATCAATCTTAATGCCGTTTCACAAGCATATAGCCAACTGGGAAACTGTCTTATCCGCGCAACGTTCATGTGAGGGATTGGAAAAGTTTAACAACGCAAAGGAGTTATCTGATGAGCTCCTGACATTTCTTATGAGATATCTTACCTGAGACCGGTGTTAGTCGTAGCCTGAGAAAACAGTCGAACTTTAGCGACGCTACCACTGGTTTCCCCGCCAAATGAAGTCTGAGAAACGAGCGCAGAAATACCATACTGATGATGCGTCAAGTGCTACCCAGATCTGGGTAGTGCTTCTGATTGGTTGAATCAAATTTCCCACGCGGCACGACCAATCAGAAGCACTACCCAGATCTCAGTAGTAACGCGTCATCAGTATGGAATTTCTGTGCTCGTTTCTCAGACGTCATTTGGCGGGGAAACCAGTGGTTAGTGTTAGTCGCAGCCCATTCTCGTCCCCAGAGCAACTCGGCTTTATCACGAACCACGCGTTCAAACGAAACGATGGGCTTTTGGGACCAGAATGGTCGCAGTCGTTCTATGTGGCGTCGGTTGGCGACTCAGTCTATCAGGGCGGATAAAGGTTGGGCGGTGAAACGAGCGCTCCGCTCTTCATTTAATGTGTGATGCGGAGTAGGACTGACACGAACGCTCTTTCCGCGCTTCCGGTGCGCTTGAAGGCCGGCGAAATTTTCCTTTTTGCAAACCGGAAATCCTATTTTCTTTCTGTAATTTCAGGCTACAATGTTAAATAGATAAATTCGTTTCATAGCAATATCAATAAACAGTTTCATATGTTTGTGTCTGTACGTCCGTAAGTCAAACTTAATGGTCGTATAATGCCAAAATTTGAGTTTAACTTGAAAGTGTTGAATACCTCCTCCTTTCACTAAATATCACCTAATCGTCTTTCGCCGTTTCGTTTGCAAAAGCTTAACACTTCTTAACCTTAATTTTTACATATGTTAAAGGGGGATAAATTTTATATAACATAACAAAAAATTAGATTGATATATATTGATATAGTGGCGTTGTACTTCTTCAAACTTTGCTTCTCGGGTGCAACGCGCCATGGTGATTCGCGCAATGCGTTGCAAATCCGGCAACCGCATGTAAACAAAACTTATTGAGGTTAGTTGTAAGGTTTTTTCTCCGTTTTTCTCTCTAAAACAAAACAAGGTAAACATTAAAAACTGAGGGGAAACTAAATTTGAAGTTTCGAAGAAACAGAAAGACGTATGAGATGTTTTTTTCAAAATTAAAAAGAAGGATGATGGTGATTGAAATTAGCATAATTTCACCTTGCACGAGCTGCTAGTTATGCTGCTAGTTATGAAACACGATCTGCTGTCTTTTAGTTTTGCCATGGATGACATGGATGAGATTTTCCTTCGTGTTTTAGACAGTACTTAGTTGTTTTTGTTTTGGAATAACATCGACATTGGCGAGTAGCAGAACGAAAATATAATTCAGTGGTAGAGTCATGGAAGTAATAAAAGAAACCCTTTGAAAGAGATGTTTGTCTACTCCAACCAAACCTCCCGCAAAAAATAGCAACATTTGCCTCTCGGAGACAGCGTACCAGCACAAAGGAACGAGGAAGAAGTGCAAGAAAACAAATCAAGCCGCCATAATTCAGTGACAGCAGCAGTCTAATATACAAACCACATCGCAAGCCCTGACCGAAGTCGAAAACAAGCGACATTTCTAAGCAGAGTCCCACTCCGCTGCATCACACCTTTTTGCTCGGACGCGCTCGTTTCACCGCCCAACCTTTATCCGCCCTGCAGTCTATCAATTCGGCTGCGCTGAAACGTTAATGATGATGCACGAGGCTCTCGGATTAGTTGACGAGGTAATCATGCACACCTTCATCGACAGAAAAAATGGAAGAGCACAGATAAAGGTATCATTTTGGGTTGTGCGTAAGAAATTCCTTGTAGCAAATGCGGTCTTACTGTGTTGGAGGAAGGTCTCCGTTCGGGGTCAGATAAAAGGGAACTTAAGATAGAGACGTTTTCGGGGCGACGGCAACTTCAACCGGACGTGACATCATCATTTGTTGGATATTGCGCATGCTCGTGCTCACCACCTTGCCGTCGTGGTCCCGTCGGCGACGTGAAACTGGTCTGTTTGGCGTTGTGGCGAAAACGTGAGTATTTAACTTTCATTTCAATCAGGTTTGTTGCGTTTAGCAACCAAAATTTTGCAGATTATCGTTCTTAAATTGTCCTTGTTTTCTTTGAGGCACATTTCAAGCTCGATTTCCAAGCTCTGTTATCTAAACTTACATCTTTGAATGTTTCTATGTTTTCATGTCATCATGTCACAGGGTCAAGATCCAACTTGGCAAACAGCCAACCGTAAGTGAGCTTGACATGGGACAAAATTTTCCCACGAGCCAAATAAAAATATCCAGACAAAAAATATGAACTCCGATATCTCAATAGTGTGTTTTTAGTTCGCTCTTTTCGTTAGAATATCGTATAAATGAAACGCATTGAAAATTATATAGAATAGTAGGTAATACCATGTACTAACTCGGCGTGGGAATACTGAAATAAAGTTGTTGCCGTTGTTGTTGTTGTTGCATGCAAGTATTTCCCGGGAATTATTTCAATACTAAACCAAGAATACGGTTCCTTGGTAGCATTTTAATGTTCCTGTAATTTGCAAGGCTTCGGCAAGCCTGTGGAGATCATTTTTTTTCAACACGAAATTCTGCCTTGAACTCAGCTGCATCCCGCATGTTTTTTAGCGTGAACGGATCGTAACTGTCCCGAGGAAAATCGGGATTTTTGGACTTATAATTTTCCAACAAAACGAGAAACTCTTCATCCGATACATGTTGTCTGCATAGAAAATATTTATTCTCTTAATTCTTTATGTTAAGCCATATTTTCCTCTTCGGTATTCTTCTAATTAAAGGCGCCGTCCCTCTGAGTTCACTGCGACCTTAATGTTCTATTTTTGACCGGGAGCGACGGCTGCCTTAGTTCCAGGCTTTCTCTGCCAGTCCGGTCGCCGTCGCCCCGAAAACGTCTCCATCTTAAGTTCCCTAAAGTCTGAAACACGCCTTGATTAGTCTCCTTAAAATTTAGGGGATTAATTCTAATTTTCAACGAGCACCCCCGTCATGTTGTACGCAGGAGTCTCATCATGATTAGGCTTTCGAGCTTACGACCCACAGCTCGACATAGCCCACTTTAGAGCGCCTGACAAGTAATTAGCCGTACACCGCGCTGAGAGCAAGAAACATCTATTTCCCTCTATTGAGCCCGGGGTGAAGGGAGGGGGGGGGGGGGGGGGGGTTACTTGGGTTCATTTTTGCTGGGTATGTGCCGCTGGCCTCTCAAAACCGCTACCCCATTATAGTCTATTCTGTGGCCAAATATAGACCCTATCTTAGTCACTTTTGGGAAAATGTAGTTTTGGCGATCCCAAGTTAGTAACTTTCTGTTTGTGCATCTACTATAATTTGACACATTGGTTAAACTTAATGAAGTAAAAATCTTCCCATTTTTAAATACCTAGCTACCTGAATTTTCTGATCCCCCAAATCCCGAAAATGTGCGATCCCATTCTAGTAACTCTAATGAAAATGCAACCCCATTATAGTCAATCCAGCCGTGAAAATGCGACCCCATCAGGCGGCATATCCCATTAGCCCACTGCTAGGAAGTATACCCCCAGCCCGGGCTATTGAGCACTCTGGCAGCAGTTCCGGCAACGACTGAAATCAAGTATTTCCTAGGAATATAGGTGAATGATTTGCAAAGAAGCCTAAGAGCTTGCTGACCGTAATTCACAACGTAACTCTAAATTTTTAGGTAAAAAGAAACGAAAACTCTAACAAACTCATTAGCACCAGATTACAATGTTAAAGTACGGAACATTTATCTGTTCTCCGATTCATTTGGCTTAAAAACGTGAGAAATTACTGACTCGTCATTATACTCTAATCCGAACGCTGAAGTTAAAATTGAATCAGCCAGTGGAATTAAAAAGTTTGAATTAAAGAGCTCGCCAAACCTTTTACCGTTAATGAAAATTAGAGCAACAAAGTACGGGTAAACGTTTTATTTTCGCATCAGATTCAAGTCTACCACTCTTCTTAAAAACTTCGACAGATTTCACTCGATAGAATGTTCCAAGATTTTGAGGCCTTGAATCGTTACTAAGCTGATAGCCATACTGTATTGTCTAGTGCTTTTAATTTCTAAGCGTTTTATAGGCTTTGGCCTCTCCTTAAGTAATTAGCCGTAATTACTGATCACAGTGACATAAAGATAGGTTGGACCATTCATTTACGTCATCATTGTGGTCATTTACGTCATCAATATATTCCTTCGCGCGTCATTCGAGTGTAGGGGAAGTATCCCCCAAAAAATATTGGGGGTAGTGGGTTGGGAAGTGATAAAAAGGTAAATTACTAAAGGAATCGGCCCATAGAAAATACTGACATGTGGTAAAATTTCTGGCTTTGTTTTTTTACTCCTGTGCCAGGATGAAAAATCACGACAGCAATGTTAAAACTGCCACTTTATGGCATCAAACTTAAGGCTTCCCCGTACCTACCCCTTCTATGTTTGCATATCACGCGATGGTCACGCGCGACTTGCAGCGCGAAAGTTCTCTGACAGAGCGATCATCGATTTGCATTTCACTTATGTACAGCTGTATTAATATTCTGGTCTGTATTGCACCTTGAACAGTTTAGAAACAACTTTAGGAAGACATTTCTATCTTCATCTTTGACCAAATATGAAAGGACGAGTCATAATATTTTCCATCACTGGTTGCCCCTTTTGCATGCGAGCCAAGGACAAGATGCAAAAACTTGGCATAGAATACATCGATATCAACTTGGACAATTATCCCGAGCGAAGGGCCGAAGCAAAGGAAAAATCAGGAAGAAATACCGTACCACAAATATTCTTTAATAACCGACATATTGGTGGCTTCGACGACTTCGATAAATTGGTAAGAAAATATATTAGAGCTACTCTGACGTTATTAGACTGTCGATAGGATGTTTCGACTTTCGTGCAGTGCAAGTTGTTTGAAGCTAAGTTAAACTTATTTATTTAAGGTTGTTCAAGCATCACAGTTTAAACCAAAATGGAAAAGTTGTCGTTCGATTATGAAGCTGGAGTTTATTTCAAAAAATGGCGTGTACATGTAACTCTTCCAAGTTCACTTGTATACACTTTTTCTCTATAAAGGGAAAAGGATTTACAGGGTGTTTGCTATGACATCAATAAATACATAAGAGGTATAAGCTTAAGCTCATTTAGCACAAGCAGAAGTGGCTTAATTCGCGCCAAGTTATTCTTAGGGCGAAGGGTCAATAGTTACAGTTGTTATTGAAGTGTAGCATTTGTTGAGTAGCAACTAGACATCCCATCAGATCTGATGAGATGTGGTTTCAGTTTAAGCTTACTAAAATGCATAGTTCAAGGATTAAAGAATGGACGATAATATGCAAATGAATTAAGACCGGTTGTTTTGTATATCATGGTGACAGTGCATTAATTCATCTGACAACTCGAGAGTGACAATAATCTAGACTCGTTTTCTTATAATGACAGAGCTATATTTATATAAGATGTAATACTTTTGATACTTTTTACAAGTTTATATTGATTATGCATTAATACACATGCCTGCCACACTTCCAAATAATTATTGCAAAGGGCAGCTGTTATGCTGTTTAAATAATTTTGCAAACATGATTCCAAATTGTTTTAGGATAATTTTGAGCTGTAAGATTGTCTTATTCATTCCTGTACAACCATGTGGAATGAAACACACAAAGAGATGCTGGAATTAAATGGTACATAGTTGCTGAGTCCTTTGTTTTTAAACCTAAGACTCTGCAGACATTCTGGCCTGGGTTGCTCGAAGCATGGTTAGTGCTAACCAGCATTAAATACCATGGAAACCTATACATTTTGATACCTCTTAACCAACGGTTAGCGCTAACCAGGCTTCAAGCAACCAGCCCCTGAACTTTAAAGGCCGATTTAGACGGAATGATTCTTACTTATGACTATCTCGCGCTACTAGCATGTGTCATGACTTCACGACAGATCCTGTCGAAAAGTTGTTCACGTGTGGAATGCTCAAAAGTCATGACATATGCTAGTCATGTACAATAGTGGTATGCAAAAATCGTACCATCTAAATCGGCCTCAAGATGGAAAGAAACATGCAATAATGAGACTGGAAGACTAATGAACACTTGATCAAAATTCTCCAAGAAGCCCAATTTTCAAGGTACCATCACCTGTACAAGACATACATGTCATCAGTCCACATTCAAGACATGTTCATGATCTCAGATCTTGGGATGTTTTGGGTTTTAACACTTATAATTTTGCTTTTGCACTACAGTTTCCTATAACATTTGTCCACAAAATATATTTTTTTTCCTCGCTGTCTCTTTTGACCTGTAGGGAGAAAACTAGCTGTGGACAATCCTGTACTGGATGGTACAGTACTTAGCGACAGGATTCTGATTGGCTTTGATTGCCTGGCAAATTCTTCATAACCAGCGTGCGCTGAATGAATGAAATGAAATCTAAAATTGCTACTACAATATATGTCATTTAACTAGTATATAACTGCAAGTAGCCTTGAATAGGAAATCATTGCTGTTGATAGAGCGATTTTTGTATGAAATGAAAACGCATGAACAAAACAGAAACAACAGACGAACAGAAATAGAGCGATTTGATTGGTTTATCGAACAGATACAAACGCATGTGGATTTTGGTTGGTTAAGCAAACGCTTGGGTGGAAAACTTCATGCCCGAGAACTTTCTGGAAATCAACCAATACTTCGCTTTGACGTCATACTGCAACACCATTGGCCAATCGAACAACGTCTTCTCCATATTGGGGTTTTCTTTGGCGGGAAAACGAACAGGCCATTTTTTATCTTTTCATCCATTGGCTGATAAAACAAATAACGAACACTTACTGAAACCATTTTTCAAGGTCATACAAAAATCGTTCTAATATCTTCTTTTCAGACTGAGCCTGAACTTCAAGAGTTAATCAGAGAAGTAGAAGAGAACCCAGCCCCTCCAGATGCTCCAGAGCCACCCACTCCTAAGACTGGAGACACGGAGGGTGGTAAGGAAATAACTGACTTTACAGTTGTATGCTAAGCAACCTACAATTGGCGACAAAATTACCATATTTCCTCGGATAATAGCCAGGAGCAATTATTTGAGGGAAGGCAATTATTTCAAATATTGCTCACTGGAAGCTGTGCCGTTAATATTTGTGCCATTATTCCATTAAATCAAAAAATTATCGCATCTAATAAACTGAACATGGGCTTTTTAAGTGTTCCTAATTTGGTTCCTTGATTAATTTTCAGAGCTTGAATGGTTACTGATCAGTTTTGTTGGATCAGATTCCACTTCAACTTGACAGGGAGAGGATAAAAGAAAGAGAAGAAGGGGAGGGGCGTGGGGGGGGGCAATTATTTGAGGGAGGTGATTATTTTAAATATTTCTATCAAAGGGGGGCGATTCTTGGGGGGCGATTCTTGGGAGGCGATTAATTGGGAGACAGTCATTATTCGAGGAAACATGGTAGTTGAGACACTTTGCCCTAAAGGGCTTTTTCTGACATTTTGCCCACTTCAAAAGGGATAATGAGGCTTTTCCTTCCCCTCACCTCCATGCAATGTTGTGCTGCTTTTTAAACTCACTCGTAGGAATCAACAAACACGTTGAATGGAGGAGAGGGACAGGTTTGTTTTGTTCTCCAAATTATTTACAAACCCCATTTGAGGACAGCATCTCAACAATTTAGTGACCAATAATTGTGGCGGAAAGGCTGGTGGTGACTTTGTTTTGAATAAAACTTAGTGCCATTTATATGCATTAGGGCTCGAAATAATTTTTTTGGATGACTACATGTAACTCTTTGGGTTAGTGGCCATAAATTTTACTAACCAAATTATAAAGTTTAATATCCAGTAATCTGTTCTAGAAATAACAATATTTTAACTATTGAAAATAGTGCTAATTATATATGGGGCAAGCTGATGTATGGATGGATTGGTTCAAATTGTATGATGATCTGTAAAAAGAAGTACAGATGGTTTAATGCTTATTTACATTTTCCCTTCAATTGCGTTACCTGAGGGTGGCAAATTCGTCATAAGTACTGCAAAATGTTGTTTGTTTAGACTCACAGAACTGCAGCCAGGTGAATGCCTTTTTTCAATTCTCGGCAGAAAGTTCTTCCTTTATTCTTCATGCCCCCTGCGGGAGCCTTGCGTAGTGTTTGAATCTGTACTTCTTCTCTGTTATTTTTCTCCATCTTCTAATCCTCTACTCAAAATTTTGGGCGGCAACCTTTTTACTGAAAAAAACTATCCAATGACCTCTGCATCTGATCAGTATGATAAATAGGCTGCATAAATGGGCCACTTGCAAAAGAAAACGAAAAAAACGCAGAAACAAGCAAAATGGATCTCCCCATCCAACAAAAGCCTGGTTACCATGAGTTCTGTGAAATGCGCGTTTTTTGAGTTGTTCGATTATGCTGTAACCGTATCTTTTAGAACAATAAATTGTTTGAGATAGAACACAATCTTATGCAAAAATTGAGGAATACATCTAAGAAGAATTTTTCTATGACAGAAATTTTTAATAACCATTTTGGGTTACTAAGGTTCATTTTTAGAAACCAAACATTGGAAACCACTAACCATTGGTTAATGGGCTACCATTAATTCCGAGCCTTTTGCATGAATTTTTGTTTGTAAGAAAGTGAGTTTTCTATGAAAACAAGGTCATCTTCAGCCTTCCCCCATCCTGGGCCAGGATCCTGACAGTATACAACCGTTAATGGTCTTTTCAAGTCAAGGAAGGGACTATATAAGTGACAGATTGATCATTGATGCATATATTGCTAAACCACTCATAAATGTGTGGCTTTTTTGCCAGATTAAGCCTGGATGTGTCCTTGCACTTTTTCCAGCACGTGTATACTGTACTAAAATATAACAATATTTTGGGTTACAAGGATCACTGTTTTTGTATGTAAAAAGTATAACTGATTAAATTAAACTTTTATTTCAGGTAAGGAGGTTGAGGAGATAGACTTTACTTGTGAGTTGGATGAATATGCCCAGTTTGTCAAAGACTTCAAAGCAAGCGGACTGATAAAAGATCACCGTAAAGGACTGATACGTAATTATAAGAACTCCTTTGTTGGCAAGGAGGCAGTGGATTGGCTTATATTGACAAAGAAAGTAGGCAAGTCTATGTTACACTGTGTCTTGCATTTGCCATTCTGTTGATCTTTTCCAAGAGTGTCTGAAACAGATATTGTGGGAAAATTTGACTCGAAGTTTATTCTTTTTTCAGACAGAGAAAAAGCCGTAGAAATGTGTCGTCAACTTGTTGAGCGCAACTTTGGACATAGCCTGGAAAAAGGAAAGCAGACTGAGTTTAGAGATGATGACAGCATTTATCGTCTTCTTGAGGATGACGAATCCACTGCTCTTAATTCTGGGATGAGCTCTGACTGTGAACCCCGACCCGCTCCTCAAGTGGCTGAGGAGTTGCGACGTTTAATTTTAGGCCTGTACAATCAGTTCTTGTCGAAAGATGGAAAGGTGAAAGTTATGTTTTATGATTATACCACGGCGGCGGCCCTTATTCAGGGGCAGTGCTTATTGACTTTTTCTCCTAAATGCAGCGCTGAGTCGAGGGCGGCGCTTATTCAAGTTGCAACTATTGTTATGCTTATTGCAACATTTTTTTTTGTTGATCAATACAGGGTGTAGACTATAATGGCATGGCGCAGAGTAACGAATTTGGGGCATACATAAAGCACACAGCCGAACTGCAACGTGTGAAACTAGAGGGAATGACGAGAGAGGAGACACTTGCTTTTTTCATTAACATCTACAATGCTCTGGTTATCCATGCTAATGTAGTAAGAGGACCCCCTGTTAATTTGTGGCAGCGATATAAGGTCAGAATACAAATAATTATTAGCAATTACTTGATAAGGTTGAGTGTGATCTGAAAAATTATGCAGATCAAGGAGGGTGTTCGGCCTTGAGGGATAACACCCTCCGAAACCTCCGTAATTCTTCATATCATACGAAAGCCGAATGCAATAATTGTTTTAGTATTTATTCAAAGTATTTCGTAGTTTAAAACAAGCGGAAACATGCTCTCTTCAATCGACGTTAAGTTCCCGTCGCCTATGCGCCTACGGAGTCGCCGTACATGATAGAAAAGGACGTTTAGTTCTGCGAATAGTCTCCCAATCGCAGATGTCGTATTTTTGCCTGTTCTTGCTAATATGTTTTTAGGCAGTAGTTTCGCCCAACGTGTGAAATGTTCCTCCATTTTGTCTTGCTCTACCAAAACAACGTAACTTCGTCCAGAGGGCTTCTCGGTGTCCGTCCATTTTCCTGGCGACTACTCTGTAATATTGACGTCATTTTACGGATATTGCAAAGTGAGACTTCTTTCAAATTTGGTCAACGCTTGCTGGTTGTGAAAAATCAGCTGTGGGATTTGAGCCAATCAGAAACGAAGAAATAATTTTAATTAATAATGTTGCTAATGACTGCCATAGGTTGTTAGTACAAACTGTAAGCAATAAAATAAGAAGATAAAGAATACCTGCGGACTTTTTTAAAAAGATTTTCATTCGACTAAAATTCTTTTCACGCTCCGCACACTTTCGGCGCAGTTCTAACGTCGCATTTCACCTGTACCGAATTAAATGCTAATGAAGGAAATCTATTGTTCTCGCCCATTTGCATTAGATTCGGCACACGTACCGCGTGAAATGCAACGTTTGAGGCGGGTCTTATGCGACCCGACTGAGACGGCAGCGATAGCACCATGACTTAAAAGATGAATTGGTGCTGTTTCATACTTCATCGTGACTACTCATTTTTGTTCAATTTGTCAAATGTTGGCGAAATATTTTCTGCAGTTGAATTCTTAAGGACACGATTTCGACATTATCCATGTTCAGAGAAAAGTAAAAGAAAAAAGAAACCATTGTCCCAAGTTAACGCTCTCAATGCAAGTGAAATCAGGCAATTTAAGGTCAATAAACATTTATTTCGTGCACCGGACACAAATGACGTAAAACAGTAGAGCAAAAACTATGAAACAAAACCAAGTAGATTTTTCCCTGAACAGAAAACAAAGAAGTCTTTTGTTTTACGGTATCTGTGTCCAGTACACGAACTTTTTACCGAAGAAACTGCCTCCTCCTCGGCCTCAGGCGCATCGTTTTCGTACTTTGTTCAATAACGATCGACGAAGGCGAGCGCAAATGCCTGGTGACGAAGCGCAAGGGACCACGGTAAGGAAAAAGAAGACTCGCCCGTTTTCTCCTTCTCACTTTCCTTTGCGCGCAACTTTACATCGAGAAACAGACGTCTGGGAAAGAGGCAGGCGAAGAAATTTACCAAAAGTGTGATACAAATGCAAAGTTGTGGTTGCACTTATTAAACCTAATACTATTTTGACGTTCCGGTTGACATCGCCGTTGCTTCACTGTCGCTTTCACTATACGCTCATTCATGAGTTGGTTTCTTAAAGCCCTTTGATTACTCATGTACTTTAACACTTACTGTGTTCTTTCAATGGCCATTTAACCGCTATTTACGTTAAATACTTTTGCAGTTTTTCAATACCATATCCTACGTTATTGGTGGTCACTCGTTTGCCCTCAACGAGATTGAAAATGGAGTTCTTCGTTCTAACCGTAAGGCCATTGGGGCTGTGACTAAACCTTTTTCAAAGAACGACCCCAGATTAAAGATAGCCTTACCGGAAGCTGAGCCCAAGATCCATTTTGCCCTTGTTTGCGGTGCCAAAAGCTGTCCCCCGATCAAGACCTACACCTCTGCGGTAAGTCTTCACCTGCTTAGCGGAGACTTTGTCGCCCACGTGTGCTGTTGCTTGCGAAGGTAAACAGGGGCTGTACAGGTCGTGCACTTCTATTTTCAAAGGGCTGGACAATCTGTAAAGAAAAAAGTATCACACTTCACCTACGGTGAACAGGCTACAGTGACCATAACTTAGGAACCATGTGTTCTCGGAACAGGCAACCCATCCTAAAGTATTTCGAATGATTATATAAGGGTATGTTTGCTTTTTTATTGTTATGGAACAGTGGGTGATTGGTTGAAAACATATTACTTATTGGTTTCTTAATCATTCGGAAGGATAGTCTTAAGTTGAAAGTGCGCACGTCTTTTTCCCCGCTTGCTGGCGTTGCTTCCATATATTTGCTCGGTTCTGATTGGATCATTGATTCCCTGGGCCCAAACTCAACATAAAACTGTTATACAGTCCAAGTACTAGACAAGTAAATGGATACTTTTCCTTTTTCTGATGTGCATAGGGGATTGACGAGGAGCTGTCCCTCGCAGCTGAGGCATTTTTGGAAGGAGAGGATGGTTGTGTCCTTAACATGCCGAAAAGAGAGGTATCATATTGTCACCTTTATTTTCCTCTTTTGCTTAAATACTATAAACTTGATGAAGGAGTTATTAGGATTTTTAAAAATGCCAGAGCCATCGACATCGTCTATAAAGAAGTGCAAAGTGATTTTAACGAAAGCAGTCGATTTGTCACGAAATTGCAAAATCGCGCGGAAAATAGAAGAGTAACAAACTTTAATAATTTTGCTAATTTTAGTTCCCGTCTACACGTATCTAGATATTTTTGGAAACAAGGATTTTTTTTCAGCGTTTTAGCTTTCCGTCCAGACGTAAACGGCGTTTTTGGGAGCCAAAAACGCGGGTTTTCAAAAGCGTTCCCCAAAGTGGACGTTTGTGAATACGATGATGTCATGGTATGCGGTACCTCGCCACCAAATTGAATGAAATCGTTACCAAGAAATATATATCTTAATACATGTACTTGTCGAAAAGACAAGTCTCTAAAAAAGAATTCTTTCACTTTGAATTTACAATGAAATTTAAGAAGGTAAGTTCAAGTGACAATGTCAACCAACTTTCATAAGAAAGGCTGTTGGATTTTAAACAAATGGCACCTCTCTAGCGATGCAAATAAGTTTTGAAGTTCGACACAAGGTGTCAATTAAAATGGATAAACTTATATTTGGGCTTGAGGAAGAAGTAACAATCCCAGGTAAGTAAACAGTGTATATAATTACAGAGTCATTATATGGTGTTTCGTAAGAAAGGTTGTTGGATTTTAAACAAATGAAACCCCTCGAGCGATGCAATTAAGTTCGAAGTTCGACGCAAGGTGTCAATTAAAATCGATAAACTTATATCAAGGGTACCCAACGTCAATTTTCGGAAAATATCTGTTCGGAAGATGATTTCAGATCCAGAATTTTGGGAACATTTGTTGTAAAATTTCTTGCTTGCCTGCCTCTCCTAGGATTTTCAAACATCTAAAAAGTGGTATAATTGCCCATTTTTAACGAATTTTACCCTAAAAAGGTCACCTAGAATTTTGGGGAACCTTTTTTCTGGCTGAAATTTTCGAAAAGTAAGTTTTGATCCCTATTATTTTCGGATCACTAGACTTTCAGCTAGGAAATCCGAACAGATGAAAAATATTTTGGGGATAAAAATATGCCTATATCCACTGTTTAAATACTGAAATACGTTTAACAATGCTATGTTTAAGTGGTTTTGAACTATATTCTCGTTGGGTGCCCCTGTTATATTTGGGCTTGAGGAAGAAGTAACAATTCCAGGTAAGTAAACAGTGTCAATACTTGTAGAGTTATTATGTGGGTGCGAGTAGACTTCTTGGTAGCGATTTTGTTGGTGGCGAGATGACCGTAAACCGATGTTATATATCATATACTACTAGCATCAAGCATGCCTTGAAAGGGACGTAATATTTCCATCGTTAAAGGCTTTCATGTGGACGGGCGGAAACGATTCAAATACGCTATGTGTGGACGTGTAGTTTTTAAAAAACGGAAAAAAAATACTGTATCTGTTTTCAAGAATATTCTGATACGTGTGGACAGGGCGTTATAGTCTTCACTGAAATTGGATTATAGAATATAGGAGTACATACGTGTGTTTGGTGAGGATGTCCGACGAAGTATTCTTGACTTGGGCAGTTGTTGCCATATGGAGCGAATTATGGAATCGACGAAAGAATGAACACATGTTTATGGCCGGAAAGAACAATGTTTTATCTGTGCATGTGAGCGTTTTGAATTATTCAAATGTCGTTTTATCCTATAGATTCGCCTAAGCAAGATCTTTCAGTGGTACAAGATTGATTTTGGGTCAAACAACGAAGAGGTATCAACTTTTAGCCGCTGCACACAACGGCGGCACATTTTCTTTTAATTCCATCTCGAAGCTGCTTTCAACTTTGCTCGATCATTATCTAATTTACGGCGAATTAAGTCTAAATGAGTCAGTGCGTCGTGGGTCAAGTAAAAAAGAATCCCTTAACTAAAATAAAAACTAACCATTTTGAATCAGTTATCACTATAGTCAGTGCTTAACCCTTATCACTATTTTCAGTGTTAAGATCTGACTTCACTTATAGCTTGACTCATAACTCATTGACCCATTTGACTCATAAAACAGGCTTTGTCCCAATTTACGTGTTACTGAAGATGTAATTTTCAAATCTTAGGCTAGCTGACGCAAATAGTCAACACATTGTAAAAGACTCGAAGTGAGATTTGTAAAGAGTGAAAAGGGAAGATGGCGTCTCGTCCTATTCATCGCTAGAATTTAGTACTTTAAGGTTGAGTTGATACGGTCGGAATCATCCACCTGATGATTAGAGCGCTTAGCCTCCGATTGATAACTGTCCTTTACATGGTCCGCTGAAAACTGTATCGAAACACCAGAAGTGTGTTGAAGCCTATTTCCCTTTCATCGATGCCACCATTGGCAACCAAACCTTTAGTCATTATAGATGTAATACCAGCCCCCCTTAAAGTCCCAGAAAATACTTTTTAACGACAGCGCACTGGGTTCAGATTTACTCCAACCAAAAGGAGATAGTATATCTGACATTCCAATATTAGAGCCAGTGTTGAAACCTGCCCTCCCAAGCTACACAATTTACTCCAATTCTCTCTCCCCTCCAATTCTCTCTCCCCTTCCATCCCTGGCATTTTATTACGACGTTGAAGCCCAAGTTGAATTGACGTTAAAAGTTATAGAAAGGGCTAGGGACACCTGTTATTGGCGGATCGGTGTGGTAGTGTGGTGCTAAGGGAGAGTTTTTGGGGGACGAAAGGTCCGGGCTCGACCCTGGGTTGCGATTTTCTTTCTTTTTTATAGAAACACCCCCAATAGCAGGTCAAAAGTTTTCAAAGTGCCTTAAAAATGGCAGCGACTGTTTCCGAAAGGGAAATTTGAGCCGCTGGTGATGTGGTGTACATTATTGTTATGTCTTCATCTAACTGTATCTTACTATTGATTTAACTAACTTTTTTTCCAGCTTGTTCGGTTCGTCCTGGCTCACATGGGAAAGGGACAGAAAAAAGACCAACTGGAGGAACTTTTGATCAGCGGCAACTTTAAAGTCAGCTTTATGAAATATAACTGGGATTTGAACTCCAAGCACTGAGACTTAAAGGTGTGCTTGGGTATCTTATGCTTTGACTTTTGTGTTTTCGTGTTTTGGTCCTTTGTACCAGTTAAATTTACTTAGGGTGCTTACCATTAATTAGAACTGGTTACATAGAGGTTCGATAAAGTGAGATTCAACTGTAACAAACTACAGTCGAAGCTCTCCTTGCGACCCACTCTCGTAAGCGACCAGCCCTAGTTACTACCACTTATGTGAAACCCCGTGTGAAGACGGCGACTTAAACTTTGTAATGAAAAGCAGCTCTCGTAAAGCGACCGCGTTCACTTTTGGGATTACCCAAATGGAGTTTTTTTTTTTGCTTTTTACCTCTCGTAAACGGCCACTCAGCGTCCTATTCATATAAATCAACACTTAAATGAAACTGCTCACTGCACTAATGGTTCGTTGATAAAGACCCTTTACGGTGGAGTATAGTTTTTGTAAAAGTTCAAAGACATTTCCGTAGCGACCACTTAGCTTGCGTGGCAACGACCACTCACAGAATTTTTTATGAGTGTCTGAAACTCTCTCGTAAGCGACCAACTTCTATTGTTTTACCATGCTACCGATTACAAGTAGAGCTCATTCTCTGAGGCAACTAGCTCTTTGTTACGACTCTTTGTTAGCCTAGAACTATGATTAGTACGACTATCTAATATATTTATTTTAAGATTTACTGTAGCTCTGCCATTGATTTCCCCATGTGTAATTATGATAACATTTTGTTCTAATTATCTAACTGAGGGAGCCCATTCCTTATAAGCCCGGTGGCTTCTCTTGGGCTTCCTCGCCATGAGAGTTTAAACAATTAGATTTTTATTTTAATTTTTTTGCTTTGTATAACTTATGGAAAACAAAATAAAAAATAAACAATAGACCACTCTTTTGAATTTCCGAGGTGGTCGCTCACGAGAGCTTCGACTTTAGTTGAAGTACAGGGTAACAATGGAATGAGCTCTCAATTTAAATTCCAATCCACATTTATTTATTTGTTCAATTATCTAACGAGCATTACCAGCCGTTTGTTCTTCGCCTTCGTACTTTTAACCCCAACGCAAATTTTAACGTCTCTCTGGATCTAGTTGGGCCTGTTCAAGAGAAAAGCTTGAGACGGTAACTTTCCGAGGTCCCCTGGTCCTAGATGAAGCGCCTGCTGACGGGGATCCCCGAAGGAAGAGGGCTGTGCATACTGAAAAATAAAGATGAAAACAAAACCAAACGAAAAAGGCGGCACGGGTGTATGGCCTGGTGTTGGGTCGTCTCGCCCGATGGCAGTTCGCCCAGACGAAGTCGATTCGCTCGATGTGTAGTTTTCGTTTTTTAATCCTGAGAAAAAGGAATAAGCATGGAAAGACAGTGACTGTACTTGTGGAATCCAAGGTTAACTAAAATAACATCTCGGAGAAGTAGGTTCACTATGTTGTAGAGTGTTGTATGTCATCGGGCAAATCGACTTAAGTCCTAGCGAACGCCTTCGGGCGAAACGACCGCAATTCTATGGCCTATCTAGCCTTTCTTCTTATTTCACGTGACCTTTTCGCCGAATTGGCTTATTCCAAATTTTTGGCTCCCCGCCTTGTGCCAGATTAGCACTGTGGATTGTAGCTGGTCACTGTCCAGTACCGAACCACTTCCAGTTACATTTGACTTCCTCTGTTTTTGGTTGGCTATATTTTTTTTCTGGCCAATCAGAAGCAGGATAGTTTCTTGAACGATTTCAGTAACAGTAATTGTTATGAGGACGGTTGCAAAAAACGTTCCGTCAGACGTAACTGGTAACGTCTGGTGTTTAGGTAAAGAGTTGGACTGGGCTGAACGTCAGACATTACGATTCGTTCAACTCGCCCTTGGGCGGTTCTCCCATGATTTGCTTGCTGTGTTTTTGTGCTCGTGTACATGATAAACGAATTAAAACGTTAAGGAGGAGACAAAAAGTCTGTGAATACAGTGAACTCTCTCTAGAACAGACACCTTTGGTAAGGCACTAAGTGTTGGTCTTACAGTGATGTCCGTCCTATAGAGAGTCAAATAAAGGAAGCAAAGAAAGGCAGCCGGGACCAACTCTAGGTGTCTGTTTTACTGAGGTGTCCGTCTTATAGAGGTGTCCGTTAAAAGGGAGTCGATTGTACGGTACTTTTGTCTTATTTGATGTCCGTTATTTAACCCGATGGGCGATTGTGTTTTTTGTCCACTTGTACATTTCCAACAATGAGCCATCACACGACTAGTTGTATTTATGATGCGCCTATTTTTTTAAATCGAGTATTGCACCTATTTAATAGGTAATGAAACAACTTTTGAACGTTTAGTTATTTTAATTATTAAAAATGTAACGAATCAAAAATTGAAAAAATAAAAGCATCCTTACACGATGTACAGGTGTTATGTGTGCTTTCGGTAATGTGAATAGACCTCTTTAGATTGTATGTTTTGTTTTCCCAGTAAGTGTCTCAGGGGAATTTACCCCTTTGTCCTTTTCATGGGCACGGGAATAAGACCCTGTTTACATGGAGTGGGGGACCCCGGTCTAGTGGGGTAAGTTTCTTTTGTTTTGTGTCTCCCAGAGAGTGAAAACAAAAGAAACCAACCCCACTAGACCGGGGTCCCCCTCTCCATGTAAACAGGCCCTAAGACGATATTTGAATGAAACAGTTCTCTAGAGTATCACTGGGAATGCAAAACGCCACAAGCTAAACAGTCCTATTAGAGTGATTTTACAGATTTTGAATAACCCGTATAGTATCTTTGTGGCTTGCCGGGTGTTGGGAAAGGGATCGCCAAATACATGGGTTCCGCCGACTGATAGAATCAGTGAGTGAAGGAGTAGATGGTGTGTGCGGGGGATGTTGTAAGTAGAAATTGAACATAAAATAGGTGACGATAATGGCAAGCAAAGTAACTGAGGGACTTGCCACCTTCCCTTTCTCTTTCGAATGTCTGCTATGCAGGATGGGTTTTAGGACAAAAAAGGGATTTCACTTCTTTCCCGCCCCCCCCCCCCCAAGGCAATTCATGGATATTGCATTTCTGGGGCGTTTTCCAATTCACACAGGTCCAACCCCCTCCCCCCCAAACCCCACAAACAATGTTGGACGCGTGTATCCAGAATTTTTTCCGAGTTCCAACTTTGTATAGGGTCGGGTGAGGGAGAACTGCAAGAAAATTTAGAAAAGGATGCCCTGTTTTAAGAGGGAACCGAGAAATGACAGCAAACAGGCTCCTGCAGCAAAATATTAATATAGCAGTACTGTCCCAAGGACTATTCTCTAGGATTGAACGTGTCCCTATGCATGCAAGAACGCTTTGCTGTACAACATTTTGTCGACGAGTTGGATGAAGGAGACTGATCTTCTGATCGAAAATAATATGCAACGTATTCTGGTTTTCCAGAAAAAGCTGGAGCGCAAAGCAAATGCGGAATCCTCCTCCGCTAACTTGTTATTGTTGAGGACAACAGCAAGTTAGCGGAGGTTTTCTATTCATTTTAGTCCTTTATCTGTTCGTTATTTTTTGTAATTTATTTGGAATCGTGAAGAATCTCGCACAGATTCCAGAACCAAGTACCAGATCATCCTTCCAATAAACTTGCAAGAGAGGGCACTAAGAGCTCACCATACTGCGAGTCACCGGGGCGCCACCGTGCAAATGGCCTATTACACAAGGCTACTTGTTGAACTGTTGTGTTTGTATACGTTTCTGTGTTCACAAATTCGTTCACCGCACTCCTCACAGTACTATTATTTACGTACAAACTATGTTGTTCTAACTTCTGTGGATGAAATTCTATGGTGTTAACATTCAAATGAAACTTCTTGTTCAGCAGTACTTACATGTGGTACTATTTATTTAGTATGGCTGTAGTTCTAAATTTTGAGTCTGTGGATGAAATCCTATGGTGTTAACGTTCAAATGAATCTCTTCTGTCAATAGTACTTTCATATGGCACCACTATTGATTAAATATGTAGCTTTTTTAAACTTTTGAATCTGTGGATGAAATCCTTTAGTGTGGCCTTTGAAATCTCTTCCGATCAGAAGTCCTTTCCCATGGAACTATTTATTACTTGGGCGAAGCGCCAAGTACAGGATTTGCGACGCTCACGAATGTCCCAAAGTTGCTTTTTTACGGGGACAAGATTGGGCACGCAAAGTCCGTGCGTTTTCGGGTTAAGTTGGCTATTTGACGAAGTGAGAGCAGAATTAGTTTGAGATATCTCGAGATCACTTCGAGTTCTATATATTATTAGTAGTGCTAAGCCGCGACAAAGCCATTCATGATTCTTATTTTATCATTGTTATTTATCTTGTTCTAACTGAATAGTTCGTAGGCAATAATCTAAAATGGGCAATAAAATTGAAATCAATAATAGTGTATAAAGCTATACGTTATGAATAGTTTAATAATATGAAAGAAAGTTCTTCAAATAATAGATTGATCATACATGATCAAAGAAGTATTAAAATCATTACCCTAAATTTTATTCAAATCCGCTAGATCGAAAGAAATTTGATTCATTAAAAAACGTCGATTCACGTACATCGATAGCTACCGATTTCGCAGTGTAATTTCTGTAGTGATAAGTAATGAAGAAATGCATTCATAAAATTGAAAAAAACATGCCTCTAAAATCCTCTGCAAATTTTTCGGGTCCTAGATAAACCAATCTGCTAATCTGCTTGTGTTTCCAGTAAAATCCTCCATGTTTAGGATAGGAAACCCCGTTCGTGTCAAAAGCTCGGGGATGGCCCCGAGAAAGGCAAATTCCCGACCCCGGGGCACGCAAAATCTGCCCACGCCCCACCCCCGGGACTGACAAGGCAGGCAAATTCCCCGCAGTAGCCCGGGGGAGGGGACTGGGCGCAGTTGGATTTGACTGATGCATTAAGTTAGGAATTCCGAGGAAAATTCGAAGTATTTACATACTAAGCAACGTCCACTATGGCTCCACGTCTCCACTTCAGACAACTCTTCGCAATTAACAAAATTGCAACACTTACACGTGCCTGACGCAAATAATTCTCACATACCAAGGGCGGATCTAAGGGGAGGGTGCAGGGGGTGTGCATCCCCCCCCCCCCGAGATGACCTGCGGCTTTCTAATTATCACTGTGCAGTCGCTTCACAGTTGATATGTTTTCTCAGTAGTTGACATTATGTTATTGCCGTGTCAAAGCCTTCTTCTTCGTATTCGATCTGCCCCTGCATACGCGAGATACAACGACGCCCAAGTGTACGCTCCGATAGCGTCTTGTTTAGTATGTGGTTCCAATGTCTTAGTCTGTAAAACGAGACCCTTCAACAGCACTTCCACATGGTGGCCGTGCTACTAGTTTTTTAGTATTTACTAAACTATTCCTCTATAAGATCGTCGAGATCGAGCGCTTTGCGTTACGAGAAATCATATTGGATGAGTGTCAAAACTACCTAGGGGGCGGAGGGTGGTTTAGGAGAAAGTGAGAAAAATATTTTTCTCGCCTTCCTCCTCCTACCGCTTTAAACCCCGACGCCCGCCTCCTGGGTACATAATTATGAAACCAAGATGACCGTCCGTACTGGTAAACGGTCGATTCTGACAATCTAACGAAAAAACAGGGGACTGTGAACAGTCTAGAAGTATTTACAAAATATGATGTTTTGAAGTTTGACATTATAGGTGACTCTGAGGGACCATTTTCTTGCCTTCCAAGCCACACCAATACGCCCATGCTGTACAAGTTGAAAAGTATTTAATATTTAAGGCAAATTAAGCACACAGGTGTTTTATGATGAACGAATCTGATCTGCAATAGAAAAGAAAAATTAATCAATTTTATGCTGCACCACAATGAATTGTTCGCCGGTTGTGGCTTAACGGCGACATCACTGGTAAAGCAATTTTATGCGTACTACTTCTCTTACAGATATACAGTATATTATTGGCAGTAGTGTCTCTATGACTTGTATGATCTTAAGTTTCCCCAAGTGAGTGGCAATCTTGCTCGTAAAAATTGACCCGGATAATTCCACGATTTTAATTTTTGGAATGAACTTTTTATCAGCAATTATCAAAAAAAAAAAAGTAGAATGCTGATTTGTCAGTCAAAACTCCTGGGGACAATTGACTTGAACTGCAGGGAGGTTCAATTGAAGGTAAAGTGTTTCACTGGAGAAGAAAAGTCAGTTTTGTTTTCACGTATGACAGTTATCAGAAGGATCAAGAAACTATACAACTTTCAAAGTTAAACAACCTTTCAAATTTAATCAGTAAAAATGACAAACTTGCTAATGGTATCTCCAATATTCTTGATAATATTGTTATTATTAAACCCATTCACTCCTGAAGATTTTGCCGAAAAACGCGTTTTGAAGCTAGTCAAGAGGTTTTACGGTCACTGTCGTGCTATAAAGAGCTAAAACTTACCACAAACCCGTTTACAGGTCGTTAACTTCACGGCCTTCTGATCCAGATGTAAAATATTAGCTTGCGAAGTTCGGGCATGCGCCGAAAGCAAAATTTCGAGATATTTTCTTTCTCTCCTTCCCTCTTTTTTCGCCTTTATGCCTCATTTTTTTCTCTTGCTGGGCATTTAATAGGCTTCATTTTGGTGGGAAGAGTTTTTAGGAACACTTTTAGGATCTTAGGATTAGGTGAAAGGAAGGGTAGGTCGGCAATGGAACAAGATTTTCATGGAGTTTTTCAGGTCAATGTTACATGGTTTTTTGCCTTTTTTTCCGGTTTCCTTGACTGAATTGTGCTCATTCTGGTAAGGTTTGAAAGATCTCTTTACTCCGCACAAGTTAGCGGACAAAGTTGTCCTTGACTGTTAAAACTGATGACGTCACAAGCGGCAGAAAGGACGTGGATCCGCACGGGCAGCTCAGGGGCAAATGGGTTAACCAATCTTTTGTAGCCTGGAGTCAACATTGTACCTGTAGGTTTATTACATGGTTGTATTCAAGAGCTGATTACTGAATTTTCTATATCACATGTGGCAGTTACACCCACCTGTAAGCCAGTCAACCCCATCATTCAGTCCTTCCCCTGTGAGAGCATTACTGGCACTACAAATAAAAAAGGACAAAAATGAAGTGCTTTATATACAAAAGAAAAAAAGAAATTATATATTTAACTATAATGACTTTCAAAGTTTCTAACTTGAACAGGAACTGTTGCATGATTATGGAAACCAAAGGTAACAGATTGCCATGAACTGATCAAAGCTATCTGTGATGATGCTTGCCTCAAGTGATGAATGACAAAATTGTCACACAACCTCACGTGAAGGAAAGATTGATGATGAAATACATTGGTATAATGTCAGGGTGCAAAGAAAATGATTTTTACAGCTAGCATTTGCTAGCCCAGGCGTCAGTTCAACTAGCCCCAAAAACTTTTTGACTAGCAGAATTGATTTCACAGTTCTTCTGTTATTTGAATTCCTCAAAAAAATATCACTTGCCTGTCGACAAATTAAAAAAAAGAAAGCACTATCCCGTTAGCAAAATCCACTAGCCCCGGGCTATTGAACACTACTTTGCACGCTGAATGTTGACCACAATTTCAAGTGTTTTTTGGTTTGATTAACGGTTCTTCTTGGGTTGTTGTCTTTAAGTTACTTCCCTAGTATCTAGTAACCCTTTAACTCCTGAGACTGACAAACACCAATCTTCTCCCAACAATGTCAATACACAATTACGAGAAAAGGTTGTGAGAACTGATAAAATGATCACCAAAATAAAATGCTTTGATCTCTTATCAAATTCTCTCAACTTATTCTTTATGGAAAAGTATAGAGACCAGTTTGGAGAATTTGTATGTGGATATTGGGGCTTAAAGGGTTAAGACCAGTGCATCACATTCTAAAGTGTCTTACCTCTTAAATGCTTTAGGTCTTTGGAATGCTGCCAAATTATGAATTAAACTTAAAATTAAATTGAGTGGCCATTGCAAGCCATCTTACATATGACGCCGTAATTACCATATATGCCATGGTTTGTTTGTTATATCATGTAAACCCATCTTGTTTGAACACTGAAAATAAATCAAACAATTAGTTTCAAAGCCAGCATCCTTTTTTGCAATTGATTTAATAGTACATATTGGTTTGTAAAAACATAATGTGGACATTTTTATGTTTTACATAATTTGTATATTATTATAAATATTACTGTCCTTTAAGATAAAAAATGAATAAAAACTGTTCTACCTGGACAGGGGAGAGAGAATCTTTCAAGTCCATTTTATTTGCAAAAACTAAAATAGGCACTCTCCTCTGAGTAATTTCTGAAGAAGAATGAATTTGTCAGGGTTAGTAATTGTAAACAATAAAGTAATAGAAACAATAAAGCCAAATCACTTTTCAAAAATGCTGTCATTTAACAGAATGTAGACACAAAATCAAACCAAAGTGTTCATAGTTCTTTTAATCGCAATAAACACTTGCAACTATTAGGTTTAATCATAACTTAAACAAAATTCTCAAATCTGATTGGCTATCAGCTCTCCTGATTTCAGCACTAATAGGACAGTGTAATAGGACAGTACACCTCATGCCTAGGCAACTGGACAATACGTACTATATTCGCACAAGCGCACTTAAATGGCTTTTTTAACAATAACTGCTAGAAAAATTTCCTCTGTTTTGATTTTGAAAAGCCTGAAATATCACAAATTTTGTTAAAGTTATGATTAATTGGTAACAGAACTTCGAGTCGTCCAATTCGGTCTTTTATCATAATCGTGATACTAGTACTTGTGACGCTACACGGTCATCCAATTTTGTTTATCTCTCTGGACTGCATTGTTGGGTGCTGATGCATACGGATGTGTTTTGCTGTGCTCCGGCAAAAGATGAAATTTTGTTTTAAAAAACAGTTTTAATCGTTATCTCTTCAAGGCAACGCAGTTATTACATCTATTAATTGTCGGTAGCTCTACTTGTTGATCTACACACCTTTTCTTTTTCTTTTCTTCTCTTTCCTTTTTTCTCTTCTCTTCTTTTCTTTTCTTTATTATTTTTTTTTAAATCCAAATTTTCATTCAGTACTGCTTAACTTGCATGGTTTACCCTATAGTTCCAGGAATACGGCTTCTATATAGGCTTCCTTGCCATTACCACTTTAAACATTTGATCTTGTACATAATTAAGTTAGAATATTGTCTTTAATGTATTTTTATACTGTTGTTGTATTTCTGGTTAATGGCAAAAATAAATGAATGAATGAATGAATAAAGGAATCTCTTGTATGATTACAGACCAAAGTGGACTCCACTCAGTCCTATTACCATTATTAATTATACTTGAGGTTAAACAAATCGGACAACCGTGTAATCACTGGTATGATTACAGACGGAATTGGACTCTACTCAGTCCTATTACCATTATTAACTACATTTTATTGACACTAACATTCATGACTAACCAGGATGCTGAAGTAACATGTCTAACTCTTCTTTGGCTACAACCATTCTTAATTTGTCACTACTGTCTAGCACAAATATGACTGCTTGAGCAGTTCTAAAAGGCCCAACAAAGAAAATAAGAACCATTATTAGTAACTGTACATCTAAATAGTAAAAAAAAAACTACATTCGAAGCTCTCCTTGTAACCACTCTCGTAAGCAACCAGCTCTTGTACTTAACGGTTTGTAAAAGTTCAAGGTCATTTCTATAGCGACCACTTAACCTGCATGGCAATGACCAGTCACAGAATCATTAATGCCTTTCTGAAGCTCTTGTAAGCGACCACCCTCTATTGTTTTACAATGCAGTCACTAATGAGAGCTCTTGACTAGTTACGACCACTTTTTTGAATTTCTGATGCCGTCACTTACGAGAGCTTTGACTTGACTTTTGACTTCAAAATTTTCATTAGCTATTTAATTAATTTTTGGATTTATGGTGTCACCTGCAACCTTTAAAATAATCATTAGTCTGATGTAACGTGAGACCATGTGACAGCCAATGCATTAGGGTCATTTATGAAAGCAAAAAAAGCCCATCTTACAAACAGTTTCAGACACGCTCTTACACATGTACATAAAACGCAAACTTTCCCTATAATTAGCACTGAAATATATAAGATGGGAATTAGCTTAAACACATCTATTTTATCAGGTACCACACCTTGAATTGCGATTGCTAACTGCATGGCATGATATCAACACAAATTAGCTGCAGGGTAACTATCTTAGCAATCAGAGTCACCAATTTGGAACCCTGTGCAGTAGCACTACCCTGATCAGGGTAGTGACACATCATCAGTATGAATTTTCTGCACTCGCTCCTCAGAAATCATTTCGCGGGGAAACTATTGGTGGCATCATGAAATGTCAACGGTTTTCTCAGGCTACAAACCAAACTGCTTAAAATGGCCCCATGCTAGGACTGTTGTCCCTATAATAGCTGTGGTCACACTACAGACTTTTTACCTAGGTAAATTTGAGTTGTTGACAGTCTACTTAGGAAAACTTGATTTTTAAAGTGTTACCAATTTTTCCCTAGGTGACTTACCTCGGGGAAATTTTATCGTCTGGGTCTTGGATATGTCTCGAGAACAAAAGAGTTTCCCTTGACAGCTACCCCAAAGCGATAGCTAGGGAAAAATGAAATACCGAGGTTGCTAGCCAATTGACGCTCATCGGTGGAGGTCTTGATGACAGAACCGCACATAGCTCACGCTGTGAAAGAAATTTTGGGGGCTTGAGTCATCTACGTCTTTGGCTTTCTTCATCTTGCACGTTGAATAGTGTAAGAAATAACAGCGACATAAAAGAAAAAAACGTCTCTTTGATCAGCTAGATCCCTGTGTATCTGTACGCTCCAAAAAATTCAACTGGCATGAAAACCTTGGGAGCCAATATCAGTAGTGTGACCTTCCCAGAATTTTAACCTACTGTAGGTAAAACAAAACCCGAGATGAATTTACCTTGGGGGATTTTTTATGAATTTACCCTAGGTAAATTGCTTTTACCTAGGTAAAAGTCTGTAGTGTGACCACAGCTAATGTCATCAATTAGGTTGATGCTATCAGCCTATGAATTACACAGTAATTGAACTGGGTCTAAATCACCTTCAAAATACCCTGCTTAAAGCAAACTTACTTGTAATAATGTTCCCACAGATTTCTGTATCTTCCTTGGCCAGACATATCAAACACAGTAAAGTTGAGACTAGTAAAATTAATTTGCAAAATAAAATTAAAAGTATGTCAGGCAGGGATGACAGAGAAAAAAAAATGTAAAATGCACTTTATTTGAGTGTCAATGTATTAAGCACAAAAGCGCTAATTGGGGACGCTATTTTTTTGTCTCCTAATGGAGACGGGACCGCCATTTTACATGGTCATCCAAGCCACGCAAAGGTCTCGCAGCTTGCACTGCAAAGAGAGTAACTTCATTTGTCAGTTACCGTAAAATTCTGAAAATAAGCCCCGGGGCTTATATTTTTCAAAGGCCCTTTTTGAGGGGCTTATTTTTGGAGGGGCTTATATTCAGAGGGGCTTATCTACAGAGGGAAATTTGAGTTTCAAAGTCGATTGGGCTAGCTTGTAGTGGGAAGGACATTTACCATTTTTGCTTTGTTTTACATAACTTTGTATTCGAGGGCAAATTCCAAGAACAAGCCCCCAGGGGAGGCTTATATTTGGAGGGGCGATTTAACGGAGGGTTTTTTGTGTTACAGTTTTGGGGGGCTTATATTTGGAGGGGCTTATACATGGAGGGGCTTATTTTCGGGAATTTTACAGTACTTTAAGACCCTGAGTAATGGTCTGGCCCTGGGAATCGAACCCGCAACCTCCAGCTTTGCAGTCAAGCGCTCTACTGACTCAACTAATCCTGCCACAGTTGAAAGGATGAATAATTTTTACACTTTCCAACAAAACACTTCCGTATATAGTGTAAGTGGAATTTTCTTGCTTTACCATTTTCTGTACAAATGGTGGGAATTTGTGGCGGGTAAAATCCCGCACATAAGCTAAGCTACGTCTAACAATTAACAACTTATATAAAGCTTAAATCTCAAAATAGTTCACCTCTGTTAAGACTGTTGAATAAACCAAATATTAATCTTTAAGTTACTAAAAGCTTGAAGAGTTAAAGGTTAACAAAACTCCGCGTGAAACCACCAACTTAATCGTATTTTTTAAATTAAAAATTACATACCCAAAAGCTTATTTGGGTAGGTGTAGCTTGTTATAATTATTTAACATTTACCTTTGTGATATGAATTTTTCCACAGTAAAGCCTACCGTGGGTACAATATCTTGCGCTTGAGTCTAAAAAATGGAAAATTTGTAGAAAAACATCCAGTGTTAAAACAAGAGTAAATATTACAAAGATCAATCTCATCATCGACAAACACAAACAGCATGGCAAACTAACCTTCTCGGGTTTTAGTTTGTTTATAATGGTAGTTTTGCCACTATTGTCCAGTCCTATACAAAGGACATTGATCTCCTTCTTTTTCAACCCTAGCCAGTTTGATAATCTGTCGAATAATCCCATAGCATAGGCGACTAAAGACCACTACTTACTTATTTTTATCGTTTAAATTAAATCAAGTTGTTTTTGGAAACGACTCCTTGGTGACCACGCACCAAGAGCAGCAATCGCGAGGAACTGGGAGCATCTTCCTTGACGTCATACAAGAAATGGCCGTAGTAAGATGTTGTTTCCGACGTGATTTTGTCCGTCTTTCTGTGAAAATTTGTCGGTTTTCATCGACTTTAACCGGGACAGCTAGTAAGCATAATTTATTTTAGTTCTTCTTTTAAGAAAATTAAGGTAATTCCAGAGAATACAGTTAAAACTAGACTGATATTGTGTATACTAGATTTCGGAGGAAACCGGTTTCGGGTCGAAGAAAGGTTCATTTCGCAATTTTTCATAAGCTAAGCATATATATTATTTTAAGAATTATTCTGTGAATGGTCTGTCTTTGTTTCATGCTGAGAACTTAGTAAAGGTTTTAGAATATCAATATGAGAACAAGCATTCATGTAAAAATTATGATCGATTTAGCAAACATTTTTGACAGTTTGTCGTTTCAGAGGTAACCCGTCATATTGCCCCAAGTCATTGCATTTCGTCGCGGTTACTTAGCCCCCTATTTTCGAGTCATTAATTAAGCGTGCTTCAAATGTAACGTTCCTCGTTCTGTAAGCCGTAAATCAAACCAAGCGCGCTTCTAATGTAATATTCCTCGTTCTAAAATATGTGCGTAAGTAACGGGGGCAAAATGAGTCTAGAGCGTTTCACAAGACTAGCAGTAACGTTTCAGAGCATCAAGATTTGTTTGTGGCCTTATTTAAGTTGAGATTGTTTCTGGCAATAGACCTTTTCATGGTTTTTTCAACTTTTTATATGGGCCAGTTAGAGAAAACCCATTGACACCACCGAAAAGAGCACCTTAATATTAGTAAAATTATTGCCAAATTTGAAAGTGATAACATCTTCAGCGAGCGAAGGTATAGCTCCGCAAAGTTCCGAAAATTTACAGATGTTTGTATGGCGGGGTGTAAGTTTGTACCCCTCACCATACAAAAGTCTGTAAAGTTTTGTGACCTTGAGGACCTGTATCTTTATTAACTTTCAACAAATCACTTTCAAACTTAGCAGTTTTATTAATTTCAAGACACTTTTTCAGTGGTGTCGACGAATTTTCCCAAACTTGTCCATGTCAAAAGCTGAAAATACCGTGCAAAGGTCTATAATTTCCAAGGAATCTGAAGATTCTTGGAAGTACCAGCATATTCTGGCCACATATTTCTGCTAGCTAAGAGTAAAACCCAACTTGTTGTTGTTGTTTTATGTTTTCAAGTTAATAACATGAATTCTATTTATTTATTTATTTTATGTATTTTCAGATGACATATTAAGAGTACCTCATCCAGATTTCCATAGCCAAGAGGCTGGTCCTCTTAAAAAGTATGATGAAATGGTTAGAAATGGAAAGCTTAAGCTTGACAGATATCAACGGCAGATTGTTGAACATCTCCAAAGATTATATAGTGAAATGCTTGATTATCAACCCAGCAATACTGGGTTCCTTAGTAAGGTAGGGAATGACTGAGAGTATTAACTTGATTGTTTTTTGAGTGTATCAGTGCATTATTACTGCCAACCCAGGTCCATACATGAATCAGTTTAATTTGAAACTACAGTGTAGTTGGATCTGTTAGCACTGTGACTGCCACTGTGCCTGCCACTGGACACTGCTACTACTATTGCTAATGATAATGATAATGCTAATGATATAATAATAATAGTAATAATAATAATAATGAAAGAAGAAGAATATTACTGGTTTTCTAAAAAGTGCAGTCAGTATAGGAAAAAGATCCATTGTGTGTGGTAATAAATTGTTTAAGTTGTTTTGACAAGGTGAGGTCTGATAATTGTACAGTTTTTGCTCAGTTTTCTGCCTTTTTCTCAAGTCTCCAGACTTGATTCTAGGTTTTCAGAACCTAAAAGTCATGTCTATTTGTGGAAGTACTTTAAAATCACTCAGACGATAATAAGCAAAGACTTACAGTCGTAAACATTGATTGAGCATGAAAAAATAATTTTACACATACCACTTTGAATACTGTAATCTGTAATTTGGCCTCAATTTTCTTATTTTTCATAGATAATAATTATTCTTTTCTGTTACTTCATTTGCTTGTTTGTTTTTCAAGTTTTTTAGATTAGGTAGTAAACAAAAGACACCCTCTGGATTGTATCTTTATGGCAGTGTAGGTAGGAATTCTCTCTCTACAGTAAATGTTCTATTCTTTTAGAGTTTCTTTGTCACTCTGACAAAGAAACTGCACAAATTGTAAGCTGCAGCTTATAACCTTGTCTGCTTATAAGCCTCCCCCCCCCACCCCCCCACCCAGTTATAGACCATCTACCTGTAAACAAAAAAACCCTTCCGACTGGTTACAGTTATTGTAAGCCCCCTGGATATAAGCCCCCCTCCAAATGTATTGATCAGAAATGTGTGTGTGTGTTTGCATGTGTTCTGCCCACAGGTAGGTCCTTCCTTATAGTTCTTGTTCTGAGGCACGCCTCTTGACCATTACATAAGGGCTGCCTTGCATCCTTCACTCTATCCAGCATTCCCGCTCAAGTTCGTCCAGGTGGCCCCTCTATTCTCCCCTTGATAACTAATGGGACAAGATCACCATGCCATAGGGTACATGTACTGACCAAGGCAGAAATTAGATCAGATCAGAAGTGAATTCAATTCATTATGACATTTCACTCATGAAGGAGCCTCCAACCAACCAACCTATGCCACTGATATTAATATTTAAAGGAAATAAATGGAGATGTAAAGAATCAACCATAAGAGGACACAGAAAAAATCTGAGCCGCAGATGGGATTCGAACCCACGACCCTCCGTGTTCTAGATCGGATGCTCTAACCTCTGAGCTACTGAGGACTCGTTGGCGAGCAAGGGTCATTTTTTGTGGGTTGGACTTGCGAACCACATCTCGCAGTCACACAGTCCATCACAAGCAACACATTAAGGCTTAACTGTATCACACAGTCACATTAATAGTAAGTAAAAAATGACCTTTGCTCGCCTTAACCTACTTTGATTAGCTCAATCTTCCTTGCCTGTTTATCCTAATTCATTATTCATCATGATCACTGAGAGTTTCAAGACAAGGGAAATTGGAAAGCTTTTTAGCCTGAATTTCATTTTAAATTACAATATTGGGGATTGTATTTGAAAGTACATACATTAGCTTTGTATAAGGTATCAGTCACTGTAGTTGAGTTTTTTTTGTGATTTATATGACGTACATGTATTGCACATACATACTATTTTCTAATCTTTATTGTACTACATAAATAATATTATTATTACATGTATAACATGAAGGTTGTGGCAAGACACTGTTGATGGATTTATTTTACAATGAAGTTCCCATGGAAAAGAAGCAGAGAGTTCACTTTCATTCATTCATGTTGGATGTTCACTCAAGTAGGTTTTTTTTTTATTCTTCTGATAAGGTTGGTGATAGTGGTTTTCGTGGTAGGAGTCAGAGCTGTAAATACGTGTAACCATTCATTCATCAGGCAACAGCGCAATGAAATTTGCCCACATCTGTCAAAACCCTAACTGTCGTTTATAATTGTTGTTTTTGTACTGGGGGAAGGGGGTACTCAACTCACTTTTGTACGGGGAGGCTCTACACCGAGCTCCAATCCCTTACCCTTTTGTAATTATACCATTTTTGACAGAAAGGGTACCCCAAATTGTATACCTTCTATTGACAAATGGTATCTCTTTCATATACCTAGTTTAGATCTTTGCATCCTTTTTAACTGCTTTAAATGCACTGTCTATTAAATATGAATAAGTCACAAAACCAGAATATTTTCTCGACTTTTTCACAGCCATAAAATGCATCTGGTAGCTGTTTTGTGTTCTTTTACCAACCAAAATGACAGATTTCCATGCCCTTTCATATCCTTTAACAAGTGAAATCTCTACCCTGAAGCCTGAAGAAGGTACCCCTTTTGGGTGGAGCCTCCCTGTGTAGGCCATTATAGGGAGTAGCCTCCCTGGGTTTTTGTGGCAGGAGGCAGAGCTGCAAATGACAGTCATCATCAGACAATGTTGTACTAAAGTCTGCCCATGTCCTACAAAAACCTACCTGTGTCTGACGTGATGACTGGACAGATGATATTACCAAGACTATCATTTTGTAGTTGGAGCTTGGAAAGTGATTAGCATGTTGGATTTTTAAAAAGACTGCCATAATCTGGAACTATTACGTAAAAGCTTTCATAAAAAATAAAGGTTTGTAGGGATAATTATTAAAGCTACAAGCACTAGTGTGTTTTGCAGAAAGACAGTATTGAAAGGTGGATGATACCCTACGTACAGTTGTGTACTTTTTTTCATTGGCAGATAGTCTTATACAAAGAGTACATTGTTGCTTTACTGTTAAGCAGATTGACTGAATTTTGCATGACATTTGTTTCAGGTATTCACAAGTTGAAAGTGAGTCTCCCTGCACGGGACCCTAAGTCTGTGCGAGCACAGCCATTTGATCCAATTCCACCAGTTGCTGAGAAGATCAGCTCTCAGTGGTGGCTTTTATGTTTTGATGAGTTCCAGGTGATATGCAGTAATAAAATCAGCACTATGTCAGGCCATACACAGAAGCATAGTATACTTAGCATTAGATAATTATCATGTTGATGAAATGACGAATAGACACTAACACAGTACACTATTAAAGACCTAATAGCAATAAAAACATAACTCTCAACAAACATGAAACACACCCCCTTTCACACGAGGTTGTTAATAATTGTTAATTATTACTGTATTCATGCACACCAGAAAATTAATGCTAATCATGAAAACTCTGGCATTAGATCTAAACCAGAAGTGGAGGCCTAGGACTAGAAACTGTAAACCCTCTTGACTCTGTGTCACGACTACAGGTGGGGATGTGCCTCTGCCTTCGGTTTAGATTTTATTTCAACGTCCTTGTGATTGACAGTGCTGATGCGCTTGAATCGTTAACAACTTAATGCAAAAGGGAGTTGAGTGTTGTATGTTTGTGTAAAGTTGTGTTTTATATCTGCAAGATCTTAGTGTTAGTGTTTATCCATTGTTTCGTCAACAATATACTTTATTCTATCCCTTTTGATACAGTCAAACTGCCATGTACGACCACCTCTCTTAACCAACTGCCTCCTGCAAGTAACTCCCTATATATAGAAAACGCCAATTTTTGTCAAGGCCTTATAGTTAGAACGTCTCATAAACAACCACCTCTCCACTGTTTTTAACCATTTTTCAGAAACAAATTGATGCATGGTCTGATCTTTAGGTTTGCTGTGAACTGCATGAACGTTTATAATACTAGATCTTAGAGTACACTAAGAACTCTAAAATCATAAGTTAGCAATTGTGTGCAATAAATTCTGGGAGGTGGTGCAGTGGCCTCATGTTTTGTTTTCAGATCGAGAGGTCCAGGTTCGAGCCTGAGCAGCGGTCATTTGTGATCTTGGGCAAGACTCTTTAATTCACAGTGCCTTACGTCACCCATGTTATTTACCGACATGTACATGTCGATCCTTCCACACGCGAATTATACTGAGCGGTGTACAGGTTGCAGGGGTGAAAGCTTTCCGAAGAATTCTTTAAATTGTGCAAGAATTTCAGTTATAGTACTGACAGATTTTAGGGTGACATTGTGCAACACGATTCGCGTCTCTCGAGAGCGTGGTAACTTACTTTTGAGTTGTGCTGTACAGTTGTATAAATGGGAAGTGGCAAAAATGCTGGGGGTAACCCTGTGGCGACAGGCTAGAGGGGGGCTGGCATTTCATCCAGGAGGCGGGGTTGTAGAATTGTTCCTAGGTGCTTTGTGCTACAGAAACAAGGATATGTTCCATCCTGATGTACCCTGGGACCAGGCTCTATAATGGGGGAGGGGGGGGGGGGGGAGGGGGGGGGGGGTGAAAAGGCAAAAAAAATGGGTTGAAATAACATAAAAAATCGGCAAGCGGATTTTGTTTTCGCCTTGTTCCTCCGCCGTGGAGCCTGGTCTTAGGCTACCCTGATGGGTCACTTGGCTAAAGTGTAGACTTTACTACTGTAGTTTTCTTCTTATCTACCTAACGGAAAGATTAGAAGGGAGGTTAAGGCTTAGAAGGGATTGAGGGAAGTTTACAAGAATTGGACATCGCCCCTAGATACACCCGTGTGTCAAAGTAGTTTTACGAGTAGTCAGTTTTGTTATTTGCAGGTTACAGACATTGCAGATGCAATGATTTTAAAGAGATTATTCACTGCGTTGTTTGAGCAAGGAGTTGTGGTGATTGCCACTTCAAACAGACATCCAGATGGTATGGTAGCGTTTAAGCAGGCATAAAAATAGTGGTACAATAAACCTTGTTACACTACAGTACTGCTGAAGAGGTTTCATTTGAATGGTCACACCATAGGAATCCATCCACAGACTTTAAAGTTAGAACTACCTACTAAATAAATAGTACCATGTGAAAGTACTGCTGAAGAGGTTTCATCTGAATGGTCAATCCACAGGATTCTATCCACAGACTGAAAAGTTAGAATTACATACTAAATAAATAGTACCGTGTTTCAGTCTAGCCTGAATTTCATCCGATTACTTCGAGTGGTTATTACTCCCTCAGTTGTTGAGAGGAGAAAACTACTCGAAGCAATCGGATGAATTTCAGGCTAGTTTCAGTCCTACTGTGTACTGAAGAGCTTTCATTTGAATAGTCACACCACAGGATTTTGTTTTGTTAAGTTTTCTGTAAACGTAAACCGGCATGTCTATTGGCTATCCTTCAGTTCATCTTTGCCTAATTCAGTGCGTTCTGGATAATCGTCTGTTTTCAAACTTCCTGAAACTCCTTTTGTTTACCCTTTGAGCTTCCAGTTGGCATCCAAAAAACAGAGACCTTTAGATTCTAGGACGAGAACAACTACGAGTACCAGATTTGACTTAAAGTTTTTTCGTGTATTCTCAAATTATAGACACCCCGGAAAGCTTCATTGCAGTTCTTTTTCACCAAAAAAATTAGTACTGTTATCTTTACTGAAGGAGCTTAAGCTATCTCCCACCCGCAAAATGATAAAACTTCTAACACTTTAAAACTTGTTCCCGCCACTACGACATTCTCGCTAAAATTCGTAGTAGAATGACGACGGCAATCATGTTTTCCCGCCAAAATGACGCTGGTTGACGCGCAAGCAATACTCAGTATTGAGAAAATATCGTACTTGTAGTCGTGCTCGTCTCAGAATCTAATGCTCTCGAATGTTTATTCTCTATATTTCCGAAATTGTCTGGTAAACAAGAGTCTGACAAAAACGAGGAGTTAAGGAACTGAGTCCTCTGTTGACTTTCCCGCGTGGCGGGCACATGGTGTTCACGTGGGCCTTTTATCCTTCTTTTCCCCAGTTCCCTTTCACGCGCCTATAATTAAAGGGGCTGTGAATTGGTTAAGTTAGTTCCACATTTTTGGGCAAAGCTGAACTGAAATTAAAACAAAATATCCTCAGGCGCCCCTTCAGTTCTGATACGTGAACAAGAAAGAAAGAAAGGTATCGAATAATTCTGCCATTTGAAAACACAGCGTGATCGGTTGTTTCAAGTTGCAATCGGTTTCCATATCATGGCTATCAAAAGCCAAAGCCATACACTTATAGCTGAGGTATACATGTACTGTAGTGGTAGAACATTATTTTGAACAAAACTGGACCATCATTTCGGGGTTTATTTGATCCCAATGTGTAGTAATGTGTGTTTAGGCTTTTATAGTGATACCAAAAATCAGTGTGACACTTATGGCTCCTTTAACAAGCATTTGCTTCAAAGGCTTTTTTCATTTGCCGTAAAATTCCTCGAATTATTTTATTTTTTACTGTATTTCTAGATTTATACAAAAATGGTCTTCAAAGAAGCAATTTTGTACCTTTCATACCTATTCTTAAGGTGAGGCATGTCATGTTATAAGTTTTTATCTACAAAAGAAAATCAACTTATATAGACTTAAAATCATCTGTTCTTTCTCAGAATTACTGTGAAGTTCTTTGTCTGGATTCAAGAATAGATTACCGCAAAATAGGTATGACTTTTGAGTGTGTTTGGTTATGTTTCCCTATTTTAGACAAGAAAAGTTAATCGTAGTTTAACTCTGACAACGTGCGTATTATATATAAATTGTTTGTTTGTTTTTTTTTCTCTGACATGCAGATATGTCCTTTATTGGCAAAGTCTTCTTCAGGTAAGTTGAATTTTGTTTTTCAATATAAACTCAAGAACAATGTTAATATGCCAAAGAAGTGTGTAAGTGCCATATGGGTGAATTCAAACCGGGATTTTTTGCTTAAAACAAAGCACTGATGGTAAAACATCGTTGGTGGTTGGTGGTTTGTTCTTGATCGATCCGCAACAAATTGCTTCAACGCTGTCTGATTTTCACTGATGAAGGCCGGTAAAGTCGGTCGAAAAGTAGGTGAAAGTGAAAAAAATTACATTGTATATTGTTTTGCTCTTCATTTGTGGCCCTCAGTGGTGTCTCTAGTAAAAATCGTATATTGAAAAATTACTCACAATCACTTGACTGATTGTAAATAATGATGGTGTTGTTTTTGTTCAGTTCTCTTGGCAGAACAACTGACTCAGAACTCGACTGGATATTCTCCACACTAGCGCAACAACAAAGGGAAGGTACGCTGTCTGTAGTTTCGTCAAATTAAAGCAAACTCATAGCGCTTTATTGTCTTGCGACCTGCTAATACTCTTTTCGAAATGGCGCGTTGCTGGCCTAGGTTTTGCTGTGGCTGCAGCGCGTTGTTGTTCTTGTTGTCTTTTGTTGGTTGACGCTTCAGCCCGTCAGACCAGGGAAGTGAGGCTTTAAAATGGGCGCGCAGAAAAGTCGCGTTTCACGCCAATCGCCGAGCGGTGTCCACTTAAATTACGCCAAATATTTCTGGTGGTCCTAATACTGTTACTCTAGCTAACATTACATTTAAATACTTAATTCTGTAGTTACATTGACATCAAATGGCCAATTAGAGTGTAACGTGTAGTACCTGACAAAGTTGATGTTTCATGTACTGTATACGTTATATTTTGCTGCCAACTCGTAAGACTCTGAGGAAGCTTTTTTTGTACAAAGCAACTAACGTGACTTTTGCCGTGTTGAATAAACAGAAGATGCCGATTGTAAACCAGGTCCAAGAGATATAAAGGTTGTTGGATCAAGAAAGTTACATGCACCCCATGCGTGTGGAAGAATCGCAGATTTCACCTTTGAGCAGCTGTGTGCACAGGTAATACGCAAGGTTCTCGCCATTGAATGGTTATCTTGTGTAAGCTATGGTAATATGCCAGTTTCTAATTATTGAAATTCGTAATTCGCTCCGAGACTGAAAAGAAATTGCATTGAGATTCAGGGAGGAGTAATTGATTTCTTTGTTCTTTTACCGCCCGCAGGCCCTCACTAATACGTTTTCAAAAGTATGCATTTTCTTTGTCATAAAAAACGCAACGATCGATTTGTGCCCACACTACTGTTTTGCTGCGTTTTCGACTGTCCCGACTGAAACGTTCGAAAACGATAGAATTGCACGTCGTGATGTAAGTTGAACTCTATGAGCATGCTACAAACACACGCGCCTACGATATTTTCGGTCACTGTTTTCATTTTGATGCGTTTTTGACCGTTTTCGACCCTCCACGCTTAAACGATCTGTTTTGGTTTTGGTCCACTTTCAAGAGCGTTTTCTGATCGGTGCGTTTTGGATGAAAACGCTACGCGTATTAGTGTAGACGGAAGGCCTAAACGCATCGAAATGTATTCGTTTTCAAACGAAAACGCATTAGTGTGGAAAAGACCTCACTCGGCCTCCGCCCGAGCGAAATATGAATTTTGATAACAGGAAACGGGCATATTAGTTTTAAGTTTGTAGGTTAGGAAACACAAGGATTCACGTTAAAAGGGCATATCGCAGTCGCGTTTACTATCCGGACAAACTATCATGTCTAGTGCACGCCAAGGGCATCTACCAGCGAAGTATAGCGGGGAGTTGTTACTACGCCAAAGTCACATCATCTGCGTGCAATGAAATGCTGGGAAACAAGAGGGGTAAAGCTTTATCCTCTCTTGTAGGAAATAATAAGTGTATGGCTGGCTTCTCGGTGCGTGAACACAAAGGATCAGTTATTTAAACGGAGTTTAGGCAGTGTTTTAACAAAAACGCGTTTTAAGCCATTTTCAGTTTGCCGAACGCTTTCATGTAAACACCATTTAACGTGAACAGTTTCATTAGAGCGTATAAATTGGGCAAGAAGAGCATTTGTCTTCTTAAAGAACCCATGCACTAATGGAGAGATCTGGAGGTCCAAAGATTTCCTAAACCGCGGCCTGTGTTGGACTTCGTTTAAATAACCGACCCAAAGAGTTTCGGTTGTTGTCAACCCCAGGGAATTTGCCGAAAAACGCGTTTTTCGTTTTAAGGCCAGTAGGCGGAAAATGGAGCGATTTCCTGCGAAAACACATTCCCAGGGTTTGAGATGCTCAAGTTATAGATTCTCAACACACGCACTAAAAAAATTGACCCCTCAACGTATCTCTAATGGACATCTCAAACTGACCCCTGGTAACTTCCAACGTTACTGAATTATTGCTGATTTTTTGGTTGACCTTTGGCAGATTTTGACAACAAAGTGTTGCTACCTTGTAGCTTGTGTTGCTGGCGGGATTAGCAGGCGAGTGCTGTAGTTTTTTAGCGTTGGAGCCACCGCTCTCGCTTTGCGTGGCTACTCCGCCACCAAGAAAGTAACCCCGGGCACAACAATCCCGCCAGCTTCGCAGGCTACCACCTTGCAATTGCTGGTTTTTCATAATGGTGGACAAATCATATTTTTTCTTTCTCAGAATTTGTATGAGAAAGAGAGTTTACTTCCGTGCGAAAGGAAACGCCTTAGTTCTTGTCCTCCAGCATGGCCGCCGTGACTTCAACATTTCGTCGGATAGGATATTCCATGCAATACTTAATACTCGTGTCATGTTTTATTGTTTTAGCCCATGGGAGCCGCAGATTATTTAGCCCTGTGTGAATATTTTGACGTCATCATCCTTCGAGATATCCCTAGAATGACTGTGTTCCAAAGAACAGAAGCCAGGAGATTCATCACGCTCATAGACGCATTATACGATAATAGGGTACGTTGAAGGGACATTGTGGTGTATATTGTCAATCTTGTGTCCTTAAGGGTATCTCCTTTACATTTCATCGTCACGATGGTTATTTACTTGAACACTTTTTATTCTTATTTGTCTAGACTCGACTTATATGTTCGGCAAGCACGCCATTAGGAGACATTTTCAACGTTACCCCGCTGACCAACGAAGATGACGAATTCAAAAGAAAACTCATGGACGATCTGGATTTGTCAGCGGTAAGCAATTTTGACGTAAACAGAGACAAGTTGTTACGTCACGTTGCCATAGGGTTTCTGGGTTTCTTCCATTTCTGGGTTTCAACACGCCATGGTCCTGCAAAAAACGAAAAAATTGAAAATGTATGACTTTCCTGTGCCCATCAGGAACAAAACTTTTGAGGCCGTTTTCAGCCATCTATCATAACTTTTCAGGCTATTTTTAACCATCTATCATCACATTTTAGGCTGATGCCCAGTCCAGCGCGATATTTACGGCAGAGGAAGAGATTTTTGCTTTTGAGCGCACCATCTCTCGCCTCACCGAGATGCAAACCGAGCAGTACTGGAACTCACAAGGCTTCCGTAAATCCTGGGATGTGTTCAAAAGCTAACATCGCCTCTTCAATGAAAATGTTTTTCTAGTTTATTTGCCATCATTTACAGCTTTAAAAAGGTCAACACCACAAATTCGGCTTTACCTCGGTGTAAGAACTTGTGTTTATTGTTGTCTTGTGGAGTATGGTTTATGTGCTTGTCCAGTTTGAGTTACTCGGGAGTCTCGTAAAATCTTACACCGAGCATAAACCCAAAATTCTTATATGAAACACAATTTGGCTTTTTCTAATTATGTGAAAAATAACTTTTGGCATAAAATCTGTAATCTTTTACCACTCGGTATTGCTTATTACCGATACTTCAAGTGATATAAAATTGAAAAGTTACGTATTATCTTATGTCGATATTTATATATCTTAGCATATCTTCATATTTTTACAGGTTTACGTTTTTCTATTCTCATAAAGTTTCACAAGGGAGAAAGCTCAATTGAATTATTGATTGTACAGTTCAAAATTTATTTACATAGCCAAGGTGATACTCTCCACGACAATTCAATGTCAAGGGAAACTGGCAATTGCTCCGTAGAACGGAGTTTTCTATAATACTCGTTGTTATTTAGTAATTAATGAATGAGGTTGAGTGGGATATGAAGAATTAAGCAGATCGAGGAGGGTGTTATCTCGGCCGAGGTGGATAACACCCTCCGAGATCTGCTTAATTCTTCATATCCTAAGAAAGCTGAATTCATTAATTGCTTTATTATTCATTCAAAATGATTCCTAGTTTAAAAACATAGCTAAAACATGCTTACCTGTATCGATGTTAAGGTCATCTTCGATAGTATACGTTTAGGTTTGTCCAGTCCCGCAAATATTCTCCAAATAGCAGATGTCGCCCTCCGAGTTGTCTTCTAGCTGTCTTTGCTATGTTTTTAGCTATTTCGCCTAGTTCCAGCTGTAGTTCTTACTCTTGAAACGAGTAAAGTGTCCGCCATTTTTGTTTTCACAAGCAAAACAACTCAACCTCGTCCCCAGGTCTTCTCGGTAACGGTGCCTTAACCTGTAGCGGGCTGCATTTTTGACGTCATTTCCTCGTTAAACACAAAATTCTTCCAAATTTGGTCTTCAGTAACTGGTTATGGTGAATTATGCGAGTGTTTTTAGCCAATCAGAATCAGGGAAATATTTTGAATGAATAATAAAATGGATTAAGCAATCCTATTAAGCTTAAATGCAAAGAAGTAATACCAGCGTGGGGTTTGAAAAGTTGGTGTTGGCGGTATCAAGGGACTATTTATTTATTTAATTTAATACATTTTATATTTCGTGAAGCGTGCCGTATTTTTCCCTTGAAAGGGGCATTTGGCCGCACCGCCTCAATGATTTACTTGCACAAAATATATATGATATACCTAAAACGTTTCAAATTTAATTAAAAGTGAGAACACTTCTTATGTCACGACATTATCAATATCGTAGCTCGTCTCCTTACATCAATCTAGTCTTGTACTTTGAGTCCTCTGGCCTCCTGGTCGGCGGTGGTTTCTAGGGCGCCCACCATTCGCATGAAAGACCCCCATGCGCTTAAAAAAAATAGCTCGCTGGCCCTAGGTACGCTGCGTTTCTACCAGACTTTTTCAAACTCGCAGGGATAGTGGTTCTTGTCCATAAATTTTAAAGTTAAAACGTATTCTGTTTAAGGAAAGAGCAATCTTACACATTCTGTCCGTGGTTTTGAGGATTTTGTTACTGGTTTCCAGAAAGTCGCCCCCAAAGTCAGCTTCCAAACAAAAAATGGCCTCTTTTTAGCAATTTTCAAGTGCAGAGGGATAGTCCTTCTGCTACGTAAAATTTATGTATTTTGTGCTTAAACCGTAGATAAATCATTCATTTTTGATATTCCGTCCGTGTTTCTGTGATTTTGGAGCTAACGAAGTCGCGCCAAGGAGTTTTATCAGCGCTGGTGGACCAAAAATGGCCCATTCTTCTCTCATTCGGAGCTTATTCAACGCGCTCGTGCATTCGAATTTGCCACTTCGGCGGTTATGAATAATTAATGATGTCCACTCATTCTGCGCGATGTTTTTTGGGGGGAGGGTGTTGGTGTGTGTGTGTGTGGGGGGGGGGGGGGTGGTAAGCAAGTTGTATAATTGGTGATTTTGAGAATATACTAGCCACTAGCTTCCCTGTGTATTCTGATGGCTCGCTCAAACTTTTACTGCGCAGAACAGAAAAAAAGGATGTCCTTTCCCTTTATTTTTATCGCCTGTTTTCTGGCTTTTAAAATTTATCATTGATTTTAAAAATGTTACAATTAAACAAAATGGAATATGCTACTGCTACAATAAAGATCATTAACGATTCAGAAAACGTTTTTCATGATTAAAAGATATCTGGTTTTCTTAGAATCACCTCGAAAAAAATTTATTTAATTGAATTACGCGAATAAAAAAGTAAGTAGTCTGAGATAACTGTGAAAGCAACCTTAAATGTATTTAAATGTTTAGCAATGGCTGGGTGGCTGGCTGTAGGAGACCAAAACCAGACCAAATTTTCATTTCAATCTTTAGCGTTTCGTGAGGACCTATTAACGAAAAGTGTTTACGCGAACATTCGAATTAAATTTGGTGTTGTTTTGAAGCTATCTGCGATTTGGAGTTTTGGTATAATTGTTTCCCTTTTCGGGCGAGCACAGTGTGTGATCTGTGTTTTTCTTCGCCGCCGATGTAAAAACAACTGACGAGAGCTCCAGGACAGTTTTTTTTCATGAGAGTGTTTACCGTTCAGTTCCCTTCTGCCTAAGACATAATAACAATCATACGCCTTCAAGGGGTTCAGTGATTAAAAGGGAAAAACGAAATGACAGGAAAAGAGAATCCAGAAAAACAATCGCAAAATCCACGGTTCATTTACATTCAAGATGAACAACATTGGGAAGTGTGTTTGCGTAAATAAAACCCCTCTATAAGAAATACATCTCCAGCTCTTACTCGAAAATTAAGATGTAGATATAAGCTATTTTTTAACCGAGGTGATAAACTTTAGGAAAATATTAGGCCACCTTATATCTGATGGTCAAACTGTCATATCGTGATTAAATTGAACAAATGCACAAGCAGATGGATGATTTAGTCATAAAATAATTTCTTTAATACGACACTTGGTAGCAATCTTTATTCCATGCGCTATAATATGACGCTATGATATAACATTTATCAGACTTTGAGGTCAATACACGCAACAGCGAACGCCACAGTCGTACTGACTGACAATTCCAATATCAGCTGGTGTTCTCACTTACTTTTTGTCGTAACACCCAAGTTGTATTTCATGTTATTTCACCGCGCTGTGATAAATATCGTATTGACCACGCAAACGAATATTGGACGCGACAGTATTTGAATACGAATATAAATATGTATTAAATTCTGTGCCCTAACTTCGCGTTACGCTGCTTTACTTGTTATTTTTTGCCGTTCCCAACCCGTTCGCATCATTAGAGGAAACGCATGAGACACGGTTTTTGCATACATGGAAAATCCAAGATCCTTTAGTTTGTTTGTCAGATATCATAAAACGTAAAATGCCATATTAAATCTCCTCGAACTAAGCCACAATAGGAAAATTAGTCTCTTAAAAAACCTGTTGTTGTATCTCAGATAAGTGTGTTGTTCAGTTCTTTCGATTGAATTCTATTTTCGTATTATTTCCTTGTATGGTTTCTTCCACATGTTTAACATAATTACATAGATTTGAATGCAGACTAAATTATGCCATTTTTGGATTGGTATATTTGCTTTCAAAAAGCTATACGGACGCGATTACGTAGCGTGCAAAGCTTCTTTCGACAGTTCTAAATGTATAATTCCAATATTTTGACAGGAGCGTAAGTAAATAATAACGAACGGACGTCTCCCAAATGGATCCAATCTTGGTTTTATTTTTGTGTTTGACTTTCAAGCTCTATTTACCATGTACGGTTGTATTTACGGTGCGCTCGGAAGTTTTCAAATTACAGCGAATTTAAAACTTAAGTCAAAATAAGGACCATTACTAAGAGACTGATGATTTCCAAAAATCCGTTTCCAAATTTGCATTAGAAAGGACTTACGAAATTAGTTAAAGTCAAAATCAAGCGAAAATAATCGTCGATGGACTTTGTCGACATTCATTGGTTTTCTTGCGTCGTTAGCGACGTCACTCCAGTGACGTACGTCACAACTTCGGGTGAGGTCGGGGAATTTTCGCGCTTTTTCGCAAGTGAACAGACGCGCTTTCGGAAGTCATAACATGAATTGTTCATGTTCATGCTCTATATAAATAGAACCCTTTCCAAGCCTTATTCACCAGTAGTTGTTGTGTTGTTAGGAAACGTCCTTATCACAGACTCGTAGCTCGATCGTCAAGGCCTCGAATTTCTCTTTAAATCATTCGGTAGAGTCGGCTACGACAGTTTCTCTTGAGTACAAGTTAAATGCAAAGGTTTCCGTGAAATGACTGATGAATTATGTTGTGTTCAAAGAGTGAAGGAGAGATACCAGATGCTTTAATAGAGAGCCCAGAGAATGGAGGTTACAACAACACAACAGGAAAAAGCAGGAGAAAAAACATGACTTATTTGACGCCAGAAATTTTAATTACCTATGAACGCGAGGGAGAGCAAGCGAAAACTTACGAGGAGAGATACAAGCAGGCAGCACTTGGTGTTTTTGGAACAAAAAGGGCCTCAAATTTTCTAAGTGTGCCGCCGGCTATGTTACAGACAGACAAACAAGCTGTGATAAGGCAGTACCACTCTGATCCTTGTCTTGCAAGTCTTGGGATTCTTCAGTGAACAATGGAAAACATATTTCTTGCCCGAAGTAAACAGAACATTGTAGGTCATCTAAAGCAGTTTGATTTATGTAAATGCTGGGTTCCCGCGATTTGTGACGTTAAAAATTGTATTTACTTAGGTAAAAAAAAAAATGAAGAATGTTTCCTTTAAAAATGTTAATTATTTAGTCAATACTCCTCCACTCACCATGGCATATGGTCCGTTTTTTATTCATTAGCGTGGAAGATTCGCTTTTTAAAATGTCTGCCGATGTAGGTGTATTGTATATGCGATTTAATCGAGATAATGTATGCTGAAATAAGTTGGTAAGTGTATGAAAGACTATTATACTTTTGATCGATTGCCTCACCTTTCGATCTTCAAATGTAACTACCTTGCTTACTCAACAACAAAACGTCTTTGAATTTGAATATTTGTGCATTGAAAGGTAACCTCTTTTTATTGCGATATTTAATGGTCTGCTCGCACTCTGTTTATTCTGGCCACAGCTTAAAAACATTACTAGAAATACTGAAAATTTTCCTCGCCGTTCGGAAGTAAACCTGTATGATCGGACTCAGATTCGAAACAAAGAGAAGAGAGTATCGTAATCAGAAGCATCCGCAAGTGTACCGCTGTACCTTGCACACTGAACTTTGACATTAGTTGTTAAATCAAAAAAAAATACAGAAATAAATTAAAAGCATAACATCGAATATTAGGAAAGAAGTTAAATGGGATAATGAAAATATTTGAAACCGAAGGGAAATCATATTCAAACTCTGTTCCAGAATTAAAATTCCAACTAATGAATAAAAGGAAATTTGATTACGGCAATAATCAAAATTACTGACTTTAAGCCAGTAATAAAACCAAAGAAAAATTCAATTTTCTTATCTTAAAAAGGCCGTTTACGTTGTTTCTTGCTATCAAGATTCTTCTTGTTTGCTGCTTAATGGTCGTATCTTTTTTGGCTTAAGTGAGGCAGGTGCTTTCGGGTATCTCTTAAAACTTTATAACGACTTTACCTCCTGTAGAGCCCCTGTCATTGATAAGCATGCACTATATCTCAGATCATTTTCTAGATTTTCGCCAGTTCCATCACGATGAAGTGTTCATATGCTATCTAACGACAACGAAAGAAATCAAAGCTGTAACGCCTTGCCCAATGAACCAAATCTTTGCTGCTTATAAAATATCTTCATTTCTCACAAATTGTTCAGGAATCCTTTCACGCCAATAAAACGCCAATTTAAATTGCGGCAAATATAAATCAGATGACTGGTGTGAAATGCAATTCGATACTATTTGTTCAATAACCTCATAAACAGCACCTTCTTAATTTCATATTTTTACGGTAATTCAAAAAGGCTCAATCAAAAGAAATTAAATGGGATGATAAAAGTATTTGAAACTGAGGGGAGATCGTATTCAAATTTACTTCGAGAATCAAAATTCAGGCTAAGGAATAAAATGAAATTTGAAAATATTCATACATTTGCATTTGTAACCTTGTAATTCGTTTGCCTTTAACCTTTTAACCGTCCGGACGAACTTTGGCAAACAATTTGAAGTTCACCTTTTTATGCGTCTTGAGTACAAAGACGGGCGAAAGATGCATTATGCGTCCAGACGAACTACCTTCCGTGGTGCGTCGAAGGAGTATCTGACCGAAGGATGGTTCGTCTAGACGCATGATGCGTCTCAGAGCTTTCCCCCTTCTTTGTACCCGAGCGCATAACCAGATTCGCCTAGACGGATAATGGGACGCATTATTTATCTCGTACAAAAATGGTCATTAAAAAGTTTCCTCGGAAATCGAATCTAAGGGATGGATTATAGTGATCCGGGTTGGTTCTGTTTGCTGGGCTGGCCACTTAATTTGTCAAGTTAAACACCCCAAATGGAGGGTCCCACTGAAAACCGCCATGGTGAGCTAGTTGAGCTTGCTGTAAAAACATTTTAATTAATGATGTGCGATTCTCTCCAGTTCTCTGGTGTTTTCCTCGGGACTTCTCAGCCATGCCTCAGAAGCTTCCTGTAGCTTAGAGACAGCACTTTCATCAAGATAAGAGCAGTGCTAATGCAAGGGTTGCTGACAACTGTGCACTTCCAAAAAACGTCAGGCAGACTTAACCTCCAATACCAGGCCTTTGCATTCTTCGAGATAGTTCCAAGTACACCAATCATGATGGTTGTTGCTGCCACTTTCGAGGCTCTATGGATTCTTTTAATTTCGAGCGCCAGGTCTTGATACCTCTCCACCTTCTCCTACTCAGTAGTAAGGATATTTTGGTCCTTTGACACAGCAATATCGCTAAGTGTCCACTCCTGTGTGCCTTTGCGTACTACCGTAATACTTGGCCGATTGTGCTTTAGCCGCTTGTCTGTGGTTCAGATAGTCATATCCTAAATTATCCTCACTTACTTTTCGATTCTCTGCAACTGGAAAGGGTTTATGGTCGTACCACTTGTCAGTACACTCTAACTTAACAGTTAATGAATGAGGCTGAGTATCTTATGAAGAATTATGGAGATCGAGGAGGGTGTTATCCGTCGAGGCCCTAGGCCGAGGAGGATAACACCCTCCGAGATCTCCATAATTCTTCATATGATACGAAAGCCGAATTCAATAACTGTTTTATTATTCATTCAAAATATTTCCTAGTTTAAAAACATAGCTAAAAACATGCTTACCTCCATCGATCCATCGATGTTCAGTTCATCTTCGATACTGTACGTTTAGGTTTGTCCAGCTCCGCAAATATTCTCCAGATAGCAGATGTCGCCCTTCGAGTTGTCTTCTTGCTGTTCTTTCCATGTTTTTAGCCATGTTTTCGCCTAGTTCTTACTCTTGAAACGAGTGAAATGTCCGCCATTTTTTCAAGTTCCCAACCAAAACAACTCAACCTCGTCCCCAGGTCTTCTCGGTTAACGGTGCCTTAACCTGCGAAAAGCTGCATTTTTGACGTCATTTCCTCGTTAAAAGTCAAATTTCTTCCAAATTTGGTCAACAGTAACTGGTTATGGTGAATGAAACGTGTGCTTTTAGCCAATCAGATTCGGTGAAATATTTTGAATGAATAATAACAATACTTTCTGCACAGCTCCGAGTGTACCCGTAGAGCTACCTTGCAGTGGCGCTTCCTATAATCTGCCTGGGCAAGCTCTCTGCATCCACTGAGATATTCCATTGTTTCATTTGAGTCACCAAGCAAGCAGCACATTGGTGTCTCAGAGGTCTTACATATGCTGTGCTTAACCGAATTAGTTCTTAAAGCTTGTTCTTGTTCTTGTTCTTGATCACATCACACTCCGAAATGTCAATCAACCTCCCACCTCCCTTACTCGGTAAATACAGTCTGCCAACATTTCTTCTGGTGTGCGTAGAGCAATTCATTGCCAGTATCTTCCAAGTTTTTCTACCCATGCTGACCAGCTCTTCTACTGTCCAATCCATGATACCTGCACTGTAGAGTACTACACCTACAGCCCAGGCATTGATGCCATTAATACGTTTTTCGCCATTCAACTTGGATCCTCACAGCTTCTTGAATCTTCCAATATATTCCACTGTTGTCTTGCCTTTCATCTTGGTATTGAGAGACTGGTTCAACTGAAAAATATTAAGCTAAGGAGTCTAGCTGTAGCTAGCCCTCTTCCTTAACTTCCCCGCTGCGTTGGTAATAATTTGGTAGGTAAATTCCACTGCTATCCACATTCCTTACTCTTTTTCTTTCTTCTCATTTTCATGACAGCACACCTGTCTAACGCAAACGACTTCTTGATTTCCTCTGAGAAAATCCCTACCGCTTGAGCAAGTGAGTCAAGATGGTCTTTTTTTTTTTTTTAGCTCTATTCAACCTCAAATCATATACGAACAATACATGGCTGATGGGCTTTGTCCTTCGTCAGTCTGTATCAAGCTCTCATCTTTCGTAACACTTGGGTCGGTGTCAACGTGACTAGTATAAACAGCAAGGGTGACAAGGAGTCTCCTTGAATGATTCCTCGGATCAATTTCATGTTTCTAGGAAACTGCCCACCTACCCCTCCCCTAAGCCAACATTTTGCCCTAAGTGAGTAGTAAGTGCTAATGTTGACTTAAGGGAGGGGTAGTTGGGCAGTTTCCCAGAGACCTAAATTGATCCGATTCCGCTTCTGATGTCAACCTGCCCAAGCTCCACTCCACCTGACAGTGTCTTACAGTTCACCATGCCTTTGCTGAATTTAGAGATCATACTCTTGGCTGCTGCCCCAACCATCTCCACGCATTTTAGGATCCACGAATGTAGCACCATACCATAGGCCTTCTTATAATCTGTCAAACCCATTGATAAGTTTGTCAGCCTTCTCCAGCAGTTCTTCAAATCATCTACAAGTAATCGATCCTTTGTTCCTTGGATTCCCTTTCTACAGATCTTCCGTTCATCTACTAGCAGTCCATTCCTCTCCAGATGTTGGTTTAACGTTTCTCCCAGGATTCGTGTGGAAAGCTTGACATCATGTGTAGGCAAGAGGGCGATAGTTACTGGTCTGATTGCCCTTCACTGGATCCTTCTGTATCAAAACTGTTCTTCCTGTGTATCTCGACATTTTAAAAGCAACCGCAAACTGCCCACCTATCCCTCTCCTAAGCTGACATTTTGCCCCAAGAGAGAAGTTAGTGATAATGTTGGCCTCGGGGAGGGGTAGGTGGGCAGTTTCCCAGAAACCTAAATTGATCCGTATCCGCTACAGTGTACATATGGCCTAAACGGCCAATCTACATCTACATCTACATATATTAGGAAAATTAGATAAAAATAACTATGTAACTATTACTTAAGAAAAGCTATTTGCGTTTGGGTATCTGATGAAAAATCCACGTTCTGACTTTTTTTTAATAACTTTTTTTATCATACATCGAAAAACCTCGTATGTCTAGCATCTCAAAGTTTGTCAGAATTGATACTTATAAAAAAAAGCTGTGCGAAATCTGCAGACATAACTATAAATTTCATGAGACCACGCCTGCACATCAAAGAAGCTTGTGGATATTCCTGTCTCAAAACGGCGCCTTAGCGATCACTACTATACTACTACGCTGTCTACGAGTGATTCTTGTGATCCTTAAGCCCTGTGACCGATTCGGCCCCTCTGATCTCTTATGTCTCGTAAATTATCGAAGGAAGCGCGTAGGAGATCCCCATTCTTCAAGATGCCGTACTAGGAAAGAAGCTCATGCGACCACGACGATGCCATGGGAGCTGCAAAAAAATCCCCAGAACGATGAATTTGCGTCCTTCCAAACTCTCTGGGGTTTATTGGCAACCGCTCAATTTTTCAAATGAAGGCGAATTTTTCTGGAGCGGTCATCAGAGAAACGTACCAAGCCCCAATTCCAAATAGCATGATGCCAGAGAGACCTGTTTTCTCTTAAAATAAACTGTTTTTTGACGCTCTCTCTGCCGTCGTCGTCGTTGCTCCAGCCTCCTTGTCACAAGCAATCGATCCGTACCCTGTGTACCATAGATTTTTTCTCACGTGTGACGAGGAGCTTCGTCGGCCGCCTCGGCCTTCAGCCGAAGACACGAGCGGCGAAGCCGAGAGAAAAAAGCTTTTCGCGCCGGTCACTTTTTAAGACTTGACCGAAACCGGAAACCGCGCATGAAAAGTCTCTGGCACCCAGGGTAACCGATGCACGACCGCGTACTAATGGTAAGAGAGGGCAAATGGGTACGAGTCATGCCCACACCAGACGAAAACAACAAATCTTACAAAACAACCAACCCAACTTGAAGATTTTTACGTGAAACAGACTAGTCTCTTTTATTTCCATTATTTCCTAAATTACACTAAACAGTTTACAGCGGCGACGCAATGAGTCGAGAGCTTCTTCTAAAATTCTGATTCTCATATGTCCCCTATATTCTAACCAAACCATAGATATGTGTCTATAAATAAAACAGCGCGAGTCTTGTTCTGGAACCATTGCAAGTTACTAGTTGTAGCAACAAAAGAGTGTTATGCTGAACTTCCAGAAATAATATATATAGTGACATTGCTACATAAACGTTTCTTTTCATTTATCACAATAAAAAGAAAGAAAACGCCACTTCTCAAAATTTACAAAATAACCTAATTTTGTAGGGAAAGCGGAGAGTCTGTAAACAATTACATACAACTCAAAGAGAAATTGCCGTCGCATAGCAGACTCTCCGCTTAGGGTACGTTTTATATCTGTACTTAATACAGGCTGCGATCATAATTCACTTGGATATTCGTTTTAATTGATCACCGAGATTGCCACAAAATCACAACAAACAATAATCAAATCGGTTATAAAAATAATTTCTGCATCGATACGTGTTTTGTGTTTTGCAAACACATTTCACCTTCACTTAAACAACAGCTCGCAGCCTAGTGCCTGCCCTCACTGGAACTTTATTTTTCCGGTTTCAAATTTGAGGAAATCTAAATGGCACTATAATTAAACAGTGTTTCGCCTGCTAAATCAGTGTTTAAGCTTGCAGATGCACGTGAAAGCACTAACTAAGAAGTAAACAACTAATAGTGTCAGATATTTTTATAAAATGTTATGCTTCGATACTCCCTAAGCAACTTGTTTGCTACTCAGATATTTTCTTTGTCCACACAGTCAAAATTTATCTCAAAAATTATAGAGCCTTACTTACATACGAGCGAGACGGCCACTACGATCGGACGCTTAAACATGTATCACATTGATCGTAAGGCAACTAGCCTTAAAATAGCAACGAATTGTTAGATTGCAGCTTCCCAGCTAATTCCCTTCTTCAGACAAATCTCGCTGTTGGTTGGCCTAAATGTCTCACTCACCCTAAGTAACTCTCGAAGTTTCCCAAGAAGTTCAATTTCACTTAACTTTCTATTAAATTTGATAAAAATCAAAACCGTTCTCTCTTGAATGCTACTGTTGTTTAGTCAAGGCTTAAATCAGCTACCAAACGTGCAAAACTCGCAAGCTCGCTCATGATAGGCAGTAAATCTCGTATTTAATTGGTAACATTTCTAGACCAGTTATCACATCCCCGTATCTTATGCCCATCCATATTATCATCAGCATACACATCCAAGAAGAGATCGTCCAGGGTAGGGTCGGGATCACCTTGGGCAGCCTTCACGGCTGCCTCTACCTCTTGCTTAGCTTCGTTCTCAATGCTCTGAAAAAAAAACGTAAAAATAATATTTTCAATGAAGGAAAGCAAAATGTTAAACTTTGAGTACTACACATTCTTTTGTTACTATCAGCGCACAATTTCAAAAAAAATGTACGCTTTGATATTAAGTCAAATAATATTAATGAAGCGATTGTTAACTGTTTAATATGAAACTTAAATGAACTTTTGCAAACACACAAAATAAATATTTCAAACACGAGAGAGCGTTTTACTTTAGGATATTCTTAAGTAAGAAAGCGGCTCAAAAGAGGTTAAAACCCTGAAGTTTCGAGCGCTGCTCTTCGTCAGAAAGAGCGGTGTGCTGTACACTAGATGACACAATCTTTTTACCTTTATGTCATCAACGTCCGCGAGCCCTGAATCCAGCAGTTTTTCACGTAATCCAGAGATTGGGTCACGTGTCTTACGCACAGACTGCACCTCGTCACGTGACCGGTAGCTGTAACAAAGAACAAATACAAAATATATTTCGTTAAAAACTGTAGACTTTTTCAGCCAGCAGAGTTTTGGTGAATACCTCCAGGCCCGAGTAATTTCCTCAAGTGAAAACATTCAAATAAGAAGTTCTGCGAAATATTTTGTTGTGGCTCTGTTTATGATACAACAAGACTTCCTTCTAACTGTAATGTCCATGGATGACAGTTATGCTAATTTGTGGTTACTCAAATTGAGTAACTAAACCTAAGTGCTAAAGTTAAGCTGATTACACTAGCAACTTCAAAAACTGGACATTTTTTTCCTTGACAAGGGAAGCTTGCTCGTGTAGGAGTACTGTGAAACTCTGAGACTTTGTTCACCCTTTGGTCACAATTGGAGTAAGGTGGCGGAGCCCGAGTACAAGCTCGAGACCTGGTGCTCGGACACTAATTTGGGCAGCCTACGTGCGCATGTTTTCTGTTAGTTTTGAGGCAATCCACTTCACTGAAACCTAAGACTCCCTGCTACGCTCATGTTTAAAAGTGGTACTGGAAAACGCCAAATATCTAATAAAAATGTACACGGTTACATATCGAGTGCCTTATGTGTAAACACAATACAATTTTGTGGAAACAGCCTCTTCAAAATACCTTGTGCCAGGGTCGCTCATGCTATGCCCGTAATAACGGTAAGTCGTTAGTTCCATCACGATTGGGCCCTGCCAAAAAAGTATGTAAATAAATAAATACATGTAAAAACGGATTTAAATTAATATAGTTAATCTTTTACTCCTTCAGTCGATACAGATTGGGCGACATAATGGGAGCTTTACGATCCAATGACGCGATGTCATCGAGAACGTCGCTTAAAAAGTGAACTTACGTTCTTTCAGGTTTGATCTCAATTATTCCTACCCACTTACTCTGTCAAATGCAGGCGAACCTCCTGAAGTTGATTTCCGAGGGACCATTTCCAAGTTCAGAGAGAAACGTTGCTTGTTTACGTTCTCCAAAAAACGTGATGGTGAAGACACACTTGCAAACTTTAAAATCCGAGGGGCGGAGGGGAAGGTTAGTCAGCAAAATTTTATACGAGGAAACTCCGCAACTCCGCCCCGAGGTCCAAACCCTCACCCTCTTATATCCATTATCTGTACACCTCTTTCTGCCCGTTATTTTATCGTCTTTATCGTTCTGACAAAGTTTGAACATGATTGAAGCAGTCTAGTCTAGTCCTTTGTACCTTTCCTGATCTTGTAAAATCTGCTGCAAACTTGGTTGCCTCCCTCACTGTTAAAATGTCCATACCATCGACCTGTTCAGTGAGTAAACCAGAATCAGTTCAGCGAGAAAAATAATGTCAAACAAACCGACAACAACTTTCAATTGACTGTCTTCTTATAAATCAAAGAAATAACGTCAAAATGTTCAAAACTCTTTAAATACAAGTCGTGGGCGAGTAGTTTTCTCTGATCTTTAAACAGGGTTCGTACAAATTTTTGGAACCAACATATTAAGAATTTTTCCACACCTTTCTTCCAAAAGAAAACGACAATTTCTTTTTCCAGACTCAAGGCTATCAGATAGGTGATCAAAACGGGCCTTGAAACGCTGACACCAGGGGTCAATTGAATAAAACTTTTACACGTGTAATTTACAAGTGTAGCCATTGTTTTACAGTCTGAGAACAATAGCCACTCTTGTGAATTACACGTGTATAAGCTTTATCAAATTGACCCAAGGATTTTCTCGTGATGCACTGTGCAATGAGGAAATAAGAGACTTAAGCGGAAACTTCTCATTCAGCGATTGTATACGATTTGACCACGGGAGAAATTTTTTACTCCAACACTGAGCACTTGTTGTACCTTTTTTTTGGTTTTTAGCATTTTCCAGACTGGAAAAGTGCTTTGCAAATTTTATGACCTTTTCAAGACTTCTGCAACACTCTGTATGAAGCTTGTTTAAAGGTAAGGACGAAAAGGAAAGAAGTGGTCAAATTTGTTTACTAACTTTAATTCCAGGAATGAAATCTCCTCTTGTATGATATTCAGTGGTGGCAGCAGCTCGCTCAACAGATGTACCCATTCCATATCCATTGTTTTCACAAACAAAGATGCAGGGCAGATCCCACAGTTTGGCCATATTGTAAGTTTCAAACACCTATGGCCACACATAAGGTATTTTTTTAGCATTTTTTAAGGTGCTTTCCATTACACTAAAAATTTCCGGAAAATTGTTTAAAGCAAAAATGAAATGCTTCGGTCTAGAGGCAGAAAATTTTTGAAAAATTGTCCACTTGTAGGATTGGTCATCTTTAACAGGTCTGTCAAGACCAAGACTAACCATAGAAATTTTGAAAATTCCTGTACCCCTTATGTTATCAATAACAAGAAAAACAGCTATACAATGGTCTACCATATTGATAATTTAAATCAATATTGACAATGTCATGTCAGTCCACAATATCAACCTTAGTTTTTTTTTCCAGACGTCCTTAATCAGTAAAGCCCCTACTGACACAGCAAAATATTTTATACAAGCTACAAAACTCTGTGTACCTTATAAATCAAACTAGAAAATGTATGCACTTTTGATATGGGCTGGTGTAATTTAAGACCATTAAAATACTCAGTACATTCAGTGACTGCGACAGCCACATTTTCGGCATTACATTGTAACTTAGATGCAATTATTTGAATGCTGGCTAGGCAGGTGGGAGGCTGTGAAGCTTGTTGGCATATCTGACTTGCAATCCAAAAGTCGCAAATTCAAGTCCCAACATCATCCTGAAGTAGATTCATAAGTAGTAGACTTCTTCTATTAAAACCCTGTCCACCTCCAAGAGGTTAAATTGTTTGAAAACTAAAATGAATAAATTCAAATCGTCTATAAAGTATCTTTACCTGGCCTTGATTTGCAGCACCATCTCCATAAAGAGCAATGCAAATTTTACCATTCCCTCGGTATTTGTGAGCAAGGGCAATTCCAGCTCCTAGAGGAACCTTTAAAGTGTTTCAAAAATAACCGTCTTCATGTGAACTTTAAACCATATAATTTGTTAATACAATTTGAAATGAGAAACCTTAAAGCAAGTCACTCACTCACACCAAGCGATAGCCTATGTCCTGTAGTTTATGCTTTGCTGTGCGCTTGCATAAGGTACATATACTGGCCGTGTCATGGGTTGTGTCACTTGCTTTAAGGTTTCTCTTGTAATTATTTTGTCTGGATGAAACAGAAACTTAAGACTATAAAAATGGCAACTCAATGTTGTTGGAACTACATTCATAAACAAATCAATAGAATAGCTACTGTAACTGAACAACAAGGAGTGGCTCTTCTAAAAGAAAATACCATTAAAAAACAGAAATTTATTACAGTTTTCTCCAATACAGTAAGTAAAAGTATAAACATATACTGGTACACTGAAAAAATTAGCGTAGGAGGAGAGGGAAGCATCTAAAAGTGCACTAGGCTCCATACGTAGGATGCTCCCCAATGAACAGTTAATTATATACATGTATTTATACTCACCTGAGCTCCAACTATGCCATTTCCACCATAATATTCATGACCATACATATGCATAGAGCCACCCTTGCCCTTGGAACACCCAGTTTTGCGACCTTAAAGCAAACAATAATATTACTGAATTCCAACTAAACTCAACTGAAGGTGAAAAAAAATGCTATTTTATTATAACCAACAATAATTATTATAGCTGTAGTCTTAATCCATATGATGTACCTTTAGCACAGATGGTATTGAGTAATAAAAAGGTATGGCTAAGAACATAACCTCTTCTCCGAAAAGTAAATACATACCCCAGAATCTTTAAACACAGATTTTAAGTTCATTTCATTGCCTTTTTTAGTTGTTGGCAAGGTGGTTGGCTGTCTAGTGGCATAATTGAGATAAAGCCATGTATTCAGTTCAATTCAGGATTCTTTGCTACTGCATTTTGATGTGGGTTAAATCATAGTAGAAAGGTGCCATTGCAGCTTCAAATACAGCTTTAAAAACCGTTCCTATCAAAATGTCTAGTGGTCTTTTTGTCAAATGGGCTTACACTGTATATCATGAAGGCAGCATGGCAAATCCTCAGCCTTGCTTGTAAATAGCCAACTGGTTGCCTCCCGCCAGTTGAGGGGTTTTAATCCTGTTATGTTACATTTGAAATACTTGCTTCTACCTACTTGAGTGGAGTGCCTGTAAACTAGCTGAAATCAAGTACAACGTATAAAGCTACTAACAGTGAGACAGTGCACTTTCCACTACAAAACTTTTCAGAGGTTGTAATTCATTTGCTGTTTTGGCTGAGGAGCTAAGGAGTTTGTAGAACTTTTGCCTATAGTTAACATCGCCTGGTCAAAATGTTGCCTTGTTTCTACTGCCCCTTGAGAGTTTCCTAAAAAGGCAAACCATATGCAAGCTTCTTGTCATCTTCCCAAACATGGCTTACCAGGCACTTGTTAACCCCCAACCCCCCCCCCCCCCCCGCCCCCCCAACTTCAACAAGAAATAATAATAATAATAGTTTGGGTACTTACCATGTTTATATGGGAAAACTGGAAATCCCACAAATTGGAAAATCAAATGGTTTGCACCATTTCGTTTGGGAAGGTTCAGATTTGAGGGAATGCAATTTTTTAAATTCTTTTTAGTCTGTTCAGCAGGTTTGGATATAATATGTAGCGGGACGTTACCACACCAACTCAAATCTTATAAATTTGACCCACAAACAGCTACAGATAACGCTCCAACCAAACACCTCATATGCAATACCTGGCGCAATCCAAATTGGCTGAAAAAGTCTGTTCAAGTGCAACTATGTAAAAAAGGAAGGAATAAAAAGTTGTGCTTACCGGCAAGTTCACAAAGTATCTCAGCAACTGGCACGCCTCTCATATACGTCCAGCCATGACAGCGATATGCGGTAATAATACTATCATCCTTGTCAATGGCAGCTTCCATTCCAATACAACATGCTTCCTGAAAGAAAATTGTAGCAACACTTTAGTAGCAACACGTTCCTCATATACCATGATGGCTAAGCCAATCAGAGCTCTAGAATTGCATTATCCAATGATTCAGTTTTTAATAAAAACCATTATACCATGCTCTCCAAATAAGGTACCTGTACGTGTCTGCTCAAAATTTAAAACAAGCTGAAAATCTGTTGTTTTTACAAATAAAGTCAGTAAGAATTCTCAATATTTTGTGGGGTTTTTTAATAAAACAATTATTCCACTCCCGCTTGTTGGATATGAGATGATTATAGCCAACTCGGCTAATTTAGACCATTGAATCGATGGTATATTGCTCAAATCTTCCAAATGAGGTAAGCACCAGTTAGTTATGAAGAATTAGCTGGGGGATTGAAGCCCATAAAAAAAGGGTAAATATTTTGAATGAATAATAATATATCTTACCTGTCCTGAGTAAAGATGACAGAAGCCTCTGATAACCTTGGATTTGTACAGGTTGCTTGCAGCTGTTTCCATTCTCCGAATGATCTGCATTTGTCTGTAGTATGTAAGGCCATCTTCCCTGGTCAACACAGCCTTCTTAGGTGGACCACTGTCCAATCTATGTATTGGGCAATCCTTGAAAGACAGTAATATTACATTATCATTATACGCACTATTATAATATTACAATATTATTACTGTTATACGCAATAATAACAATATTATTGTTATTCACGCACATCTAGAAAAAAAACATAAACCAAAAAAGATGACACCCACAAGCTTTGTGAAAAAGAGTTAGTACAAATAAAATTTTCACATTCAGAAACCATTGAAAAACATTACCTAGAAAAAATGGGGAAACCACTTGGCTTTGTTAAGGCTACCTTCATTACCATGACAGGAGACTCTCATGAACGTTTAGCTATGAACATTAGTCTCATACTTTTAAGAGACAATGCAGATACAGTTGAAGCATTTAGTTACCAGTAGAAGCCACTGATCATGATGTAGGCCTGAATATGATATGCAAACTCCAAGATGAAATCCCTTGGCACTCATCCATTCAGGATTGGTGGAAGGTTAAACAATACAATTTGAGCACCATGTCAAATGTGGTGGAACTCTACTATATATAACGAAGTGCTCATACAAGAACAAAAAATAACATTATCTCAGCATCTTGCTCCATGAATGAAAGCCAATATATCGCAACTTGGCAAAGAATTTTGTTCAATATGCTGGGGTTTTATCTCGTAGAGGTTTATTATCAGTTGTTTCATGACTTACTGATAACTCAAATTCTGCTTCCTTTACTTGACTTGCAAGCCCTCTAGTTGCTGTGACCAGTAATCCTAGAAACTGAAGAAGATTCAAGACAAAATCCATCAGGAAATTGAGTAATTTCAATTTTCACTGGGCAAAAACCTTCTACCAGAATAATTAAATGGTTAAATGATTAAATTTTAACCAAGATTGCACTCTCTTTCACATTTTTCAAGGGCTATAGATATAATAAGTTATCTGTAATATTTTTAACACCAAAGACTTCTTCTCATGGGTGCCTGAGAACATAATCAAATTTCACAAGAATTGTGAAACACAGGTAAAACTCTGAAAATTTCATGAGTAAGGAGTGTCATTAACTTTGTGAAATTTGACATTTATTTTCTAGCGCTCTCACAAGGAATTTTCTTTGGTGTTATTACAGATAACTAATTGCATCTATAGCCCTTGAAAAATGTAAAAAAGAATGTGATATCATGTAAATTTTTGTGGTACAAGGTTTTTGTCCACTGAGAATTAAAATTGCTCAATTTCCTGATGGATTCTGTCTGAATTCTTAATGTGCCTCAATGGAGATGATCTAGTATACTGCACTTTGTACTGTACTTTGTAAAATTCACTAACCATACTTCAAAGTTATGTATGACCAATCAATAGGTAGTGTTTGAGACACATGTACACCTCTGTAAACTAATTTATTTTGATCCAGGCCCCGGTTGTTCAAACGCTGGATAGCGCTATCCACCGGATAAAAATCTATCCAGTGGATAAAGCAATTGGTTTCCCAAATACTTATCCGCTGGATAGTGATTTATCCGGTGGATAGCGCTATCCAACGTTTGAACAACCAGGGCCTGATCTCTACTGATTGATTAAATTTTCACATGGATGATAAAATATTTGCACAGGTTTGTCTATTATGGGCTTTATGATGGCTCAACTTTGGCTAGCCATTGCTAACACCCAAACAGATCTACTGCTCATATTATTTTATCTATAAAGTGTACAGAGTTTATACATGTACATGTAATACTGTCATTTCTGCTTACAATGAAAACAATGTAGTGTAATAACCATGCTGAATTTGCCTGTTATTAGGCCATTTGCAAGCTCCAAAAACTCTAACTTTCAAAACCAGGCTAACTGCAAAACCTTTGTGGTGAAAATAAGTTTTATTTGCATGAGAATAAAAAATCATTTTCATATCAATGGCCTTGCACTTAGCCTCGCTTGGAAACAGAGCCTTGAGGCAACTCAGAAATGGCCTTTTCACTGTTGGTTTGCTGGCCTCCAAATGTAATATCATGCAACAAAATGACACCCTCTTGGAACAACTGACAGCATCTGAGGGTTTGAAAACATTTCAGGTATTTTGTAAGTACTTTATATAGATGATTTATTTAGATTTAGTTCTTTTTGCTGGTTTTCTGCCCTGTTTCTTAGGTCGAATCTGCAGGCAAAACAACTTAAGCTGATCAAATTGGCACCAGGCAAACTGATAGTGACTTAGCAGTCAGTCAACTTCAGCATGGTCTAATATCAATCACAAAATTACATGTACCATGCCATGAAATTAAAATACCTAAAAACAAGAAAACTTCATAAAGGTGAGATGTGCAAGGGTTAGGATAGCAATAAAACTACTAACTGTACCTACGTTTAAATTTTAAAGGTAAGGTAAATACAACTGTACTGGTAATCAAAAGACTCTGAAGACCCTCTTTTTATGGAATAACTTATTAAATAGTTGTAATGTAAACCATTCTCTGGGGGGTGGGGGGGGTACTCCCATATATATGCCATATAAGTCCCAAAGGCTATAGATTTTGCCCATTTTGGTTTGAAATCAAGGGAGCCACAAGAATGTATAATAAAGTATTGTATTATTTTGTCATTTTACAGGCAAACTGGGAAAACCGTAAAAACCAGAAATATTTATGGAATGTTAATATGTTGCCAAAAAAAAGCCAATCGGGCATGAGAAACTAAACCACAAGCAAGAACGTTAATAAGTTTGTGGTTTTGTAGCTACCGATAGTTTGCGTGTCCCGATCTTTGCTGTGATTGGACGTAATACAATAAACTTTACTGAAATAATTATTTCAAGCATTCATGGTTTTGCCAGTTTGACGGTAAGGTAAAAACCAAAATAATCATTCAACCTGAATTTTAACAATTTTTTTGGTTGTTGGCAGATTTATCTAAGTGATGATAGCATGATTTAATAAAAACATGCATGTTATGTTTGTAACCCCTCCAATACCCTCACAAAAATTCTCCAGGTGAGGTTGGAAAACAGGTATGGATTTTGGAGGCCTGGACTGAAAATGGGTGTGAAAAAATAGCATTTTTTTGTCTGAAATAGGGTCAGGATTTGGAGAACTGCCACAAAGGGAACCCCCACCAAGAATTACTAGGAGTATCCCTTGACCTGGACCTTGCTCTACATTACGCAAATAACAATTGTGTTTTATCATTGATAACATTAACTCAAAACACGATCCTGAGACTACATCATCAATTTCATGCAATTTAATGCTTCTCATATTACACACATCACTTTTGCGAATGTCGGCAAATTTTCAAGGATTTTTACTTTTGGGTTCAGTTTTCGTAGGCTCCTGGTTTTTGAGCACTCTTCAACGTGTAGCTAATGAAGTTTATTTGAAAGTGTGTTTTTTCTGATTATTCAAGATTTGCACTCTAAGTTTACTACACAGAGGGTCACTAAAGTATTGTTTTTACTTAGGAGCTTCTGTTTTACTTTGAAAATTCACGTGGTCATTTAAATGGGTTAAGAGCTACAAACTCCGATAGTTCAGTTGGAATGATGAGATATTGAAGGAGCAGACATCAATCTTCACAGGACTTTGAACAACATTCTGATGACTTTTCAAAGCTGGTCATCAAAAGTCGATATCGCAAATATCCAAAGGGGTATTTTTAAAAACTGTAATTTCCTGCTGTTTACAACATCTTAGATTTCAAAAAGCAAGGCACGCATGCATTTGCATTTTGTTTTTGTCTAGGCATTTCCTGCATGTTCGCCTCAGATACGTCACCAAAGTGAATTGACCAAGAAGGACTGAAAAACGCTGCACATACAGGGACTAGGCAATGACAGTTACACGTTTCAACCCCTTATGAGTTTCTGATAGGACAAAACTTGAGCTTTTTGTTCTTCCACTGGTTCTCTTCCCTAATAATGTTGATTTTTCTGGCTTAAGTCGAATTGTCTGACACCTTTACCAGCTTGAATTGGCAGTAGGCGAACTGGCAGTGTTTTAGCTAGGTCTAATATCCATCAGACAGATACGACGCTTTGAAATATATGCCTAATCTCCAAAATCTAACTTAAAATGAGAAGATTTTATGCATGCTATAAAGTGAGATACGCTTAGGTCCACTTCGCATTCTAAAGAGCAGTAAACGTTAGAAATAATCTACAGGTAGATTGTAAGGTAAGTAACATGATCAGATCCAGCCTAGACTAGCTATTAGTTCACAACAACTTTGCTTCCATCCATACAATCGAAGCCATAACTGTACTCTGTACCAACAGCCTTCCAAATAAAAGAATTTAGTGACGATGCTTATTTTGCAAAACAAGATGACAAACGCAGAACTTACTGGCCTAGTCAACGAGGAGTTGACCTTCAGAGCTGCACTTCCTGTCCGAAGCATCATTATGATTTTCTTGCTTTGGCGAAGAAGTGTAAAACCAAAATGGCGATCGACAACCTCCCAGTCTGTTCGATCCCAGATTTCTCTCGGTTTCTACAGTGGACCCGTATTTATTCGATTAACCGCCCTGGGCGCTTATTAGAGAGTGGGCGCTTATTAAATTTTCACAATTTCAAAAAATGTAATATGTTTTTTTTGCAACAAAACAATAAATGGTACAGTCGACTCTCTCTTAACGGACACCTCTATAAGACGGACACCTCTGTAAAACGGACACTTAAAGTTGGTCCCTGCCTTTCTTTACTCCCTTTATTTGACTTTCTCTACTGAGACGGACACCTCTCTAAGACGTACACTTTGTGCCGGTCCCAAAGGTGTCCGTCTTAGAGAGAGTTGACTGTAATAACAAAACTCGAAGATGTAACAAAGCAAGGTTTCTGTAAAATACTCTGCAGAAAACTCCGTCTTCGGGGTAGACTACGAGCAGTCCCCCATTTTTCCTCTGGGATAGTAGAGCGAACAAAACGCGAGCGCGCGTGAAAATCAACCCACGCGAGAGAAGGCGACACGCGGCGGGGAGAGAGAAAAATGAGGGACTACAGACAAAGGCCAAGCTTTCTCTCTCCCGCCGCGTGTCGCCTTTTCTCGCGTGGGTTGATTTTCACGCGCGCTCGCGTTTTGCTCGCTCTACTATCCCTGAGGAAAAATGGGGGACTACTCGTAGTCTATCTTCGGGGGCAAGTCTCATATTAGTACTTTTTCAATTTTTTTCGGTTGGGAGGTGAAAGGGGGTGGGGTTGGGGTGGGCGCTTATTTGAGGCTGGGCGCTTATTAACTTTTTCTGCCTTTAGGATGGGCGCTTATTCGAGGTGGGCGCTAATTCGAGGTTGGGCGCTTATTCGAATAAATACGGTAACACGAACACAAACACTGGGCAGGGGAATGGAGGGGAAGGAAGGCAAATTAAAGTCGAAAGAAAAACTTCGTCTTATACTGTTTAGCCTGAGCAGCAGGCGTAAAAAGCGGCACAGGATTGGAAGAAAGAGAAAAAAGGAGGGGGATTGGGCCTGGTGGGGATTCCCTTTCGCGCTTTTCTCCCCGCCCCCTCCTCCCCTTTTTGCGCCTGCCAGGCAGGCTTTATTTTGGTATTCAACCCATCATCATGCTAGGGGAACATTTGAAAACTAGGATATGGTAGGAAGTAAAACTTGCACCCTCACTATGTGGCTAAATCCAAGAGAATGGACTGAGATGTTCTCTTGCTTAGGAGCGGCGGTAACCGGTCGCGCGAAACTAATTTCGCCCAAAGTTTTGTCGCCCAAAATTTAGTCAGGTGTCCTACATTGAGAAATAAAGTTATATAGGGAGTTGGTGTAATATATCTCGTTATTTTATAGAAGTGGGATATTACTTATGTGTACTATAGCGGAGCCCCATACACCATCTACACTAGACTTGCTACAAGTCGACTGCGACGAAGTACTTTTTGAAAGTCTGCATTTACACATCTCCCATAATACACCTTTATTTCTCCTGGGTGTTGCAACCGTCCCAAGAGAAATTGAAAACAATGCTTATGCAAAATTTTGGGGGGCAAATAAGGTGCATTATGGTAGATGTTCAAGTGGCCTATAGCTAAGAATATTTGGTTGCTTTTTTTGGTAGTCTCGTTGCGGTATTAGTACGTCTGCCCGCCCGAGCTAGTCTGCGTGGCAGGCGTTTGAAAAGGAAGGGAAAGGGGGTTTTGGGCGCGAGAGAATAGGCCTTGGTGGATAACATCCTCCTCGATCTGCAGAATTCTTCATACTTTACTCAGCCTCATTCAATAATTGCCAATTATTACCAGTCATTGTATTTTGATCTTAGTAATTGGCCTATTGGCCTTCCACCTTCCAAGGTGTATTTGATAAAAAAGGGCACCCAAGAGGAGACTTAACGAAAATGCCCTCCAGAGTGGAAATATTTTTTTAAAAACTTCGGTTTCCAGGAGATGGTGTGGACGGATGAAAAGGGAAATTTACGTAAATGACTGTTTCCGCGAGGAATTGTAAAATAAATTTCACTGCCACCATGGATTCCATGGAAACGCCAGGCCCCACCACCAAACCTTTTTTGATACCAGACATGTGTTTTTTTGCAGGTGAAATGTTCAAGTTTATTATTTGATTTAAATTATAAATTTCTTAATGGGAGCGTCGCTTTTAGCGCTGGCTAAATCTACATATTACTTGACCCTTGAATCAGTTATTAACTAGTGCAAAATAGTTACTAAGAAACAAAAGATGACAAAAGAATTAGTGTATAATAGTGCGTACTATTGTACTACCCATTTCACGGGTTAAGTAAAATCGCCATAAACACGCAACATAGAACATTCAGCTTATTCAGAAAAAAAATCAAAACTTCTTGTCTCGTTAATCCTCAAGAACAATAGTTAAACGTTGATACAAATAGCCATAATATAAAAATGTATTTACAAAAATTTAAAATAGTTGCCTCAATACCACAACCATATGACAGCCTGCATGTTTACAACTGACTTTTTTCAAAACATTCGAATGTGATCAGTCTGTGAAAGGGCAATAAAAGGATAGGTTCAGATTAGAGACATGGGGTTGGGGGGGGAGTGGGGGGGGCAGTGAACGTACAGCAATACTTACACCCCGGACTTACACAGAAAGGAGTGTAAAACAACTCTTGGTTGGCACGGTGACGTCAACATGAGCATTGCTATTTCACACGCGCGAACGCGCAACGCGCTGCTGATCATTGAACATAAATTATGCAAAACACGTCGTGAATTATTCAGCTTGAAAATCGCATGCGGTATGGGGTCGTAATTCTTTGTTGTTTAACTTTTTCTTCTTCCTCTACGCAGGGTCCACTTCCTGTAACTTCAGCGTCCGGAGATGCGTAAATGCGTCTCAACGCTAGTAAGATTCCTGCATTTTAATTTCAGGAACGATTGAGGCCATTGTCCTTTTCTCGGTTTTATGCATCAAAGATCAAACGACTTCATGAAAGTTCACCACTTGCCAAGTAGCTCCAAGTACTGGTGTCCAACAAAGCGTTATGTCGGATGATATTTATATTGATGTGAACTACCTTACTGAGTCAGAAAGGGATACAATTCTCCAAGTTCTTTCAAAAGACGAAGAATTAAGGAAGCAAGAAAAAAAGAGAATCAGGTATATTGTGCTGTAAATTATTTACACGGTCAGCTTGCATGTTAATTTCTGCTTTGCACTCATCCTAGTGTCTTGCAATTGTCCATTTACTGAAAGGGTTAATTGTTTCCTCTTTTGACAAATCCTTTTTCCTGTAGCAAGTTAAAAACTGAACTAGATGAGATAAAGAAGAGAGGGGCCAGCGAAGAGGAAATTCGTTCGTCCCGCATTTGTGCAAGATGTCGCTCGCCTCTGGGGCTTGTATTCAACAGCGGAGCTCTCTGCCGAAAATGCGAAACGCGAGTGTGCAAGGGATGCCGAAAGGAATATTCTACTTCTTCTTGGCTCTGTGTTTTGTGCGCCAAAATCAGGTGAGATATCCTTTGATAGTGTTTAATCTTATCAATAAGTAATTTAACAGGTCGCCTTTGTTAAGTTTGAAGCTTGAATGGGGGTTGAAAATGGTCCGAAGTTGCTGGATTTTTTTGCCCAAATGAGGGTATTTTGAAATTCTGGTGATATTGTGTTGAGGATAGCGTTATTATTTGTATCTGTTTCAAAAAATCGAAAAAGCTCTTTCAGGGTTAGCAACATATCTACCGGGCGTACATCAGGAAATATAAATTGTTATAATTTCACTCGGGTGTTTAGTGTTTACAAATTTGAAAAGGTTTTTGTTGTGAACTAGTCCATGGAGTGTTCCTTAAACACACGTCATCATTTTTCCCCGTCGATAAAAGTGCGTTGTTACTTTACATTTATTACGGGAGAGTTTTTCATGTTTCATTTATTTCTTCCGATTGTAGTGATACAGTACATATACATATTGACATCGCTTGTGGGATTTAAATATTATTTTTACTATCACGGTCTCCGCTTTAATGTATTCACACAGGTCTTCATAATAAAAAATAATTGAAATATTTGTCATTACTGAAAGATGATATTTACTGACGTCATTAATGCTAAGCAAACGACCTGCACATTAACCGCATCAGAATGAATGTATTTTAAGTATTTTACATTGTAATCCCAGGAAAATACCCATACTTTCTCCATGTAAGGGACCTTCCCCAAGGCCCCTTACCCTCTGTAAATTTCCAGTTAAGCTTTATATTTTTCTTTTAATTTTGTGGTCTTTGAGACCCCCCTGCTGTCACGTTTCCTATGAATGGCTTCTGAATGCAGTACTTCACAAAAAACTGAGCTTGTGATGGTTTTTGTAGAAAATACTGCACCGTTAAAGATGTCGCCCAAACTTACGATTTCATTGCAGACAAAAGCTGCTTAATTGTTATTCACCATTATTTTAAAAGTTTTAAGTGGATGAGAAGTAATCAGAACACAGGGAAAATGAATAAAATCATATAAGAATTTTTGAAAAGATTTTGTGGTTGAGCAAAACCTCACTCGTCTGAAGAGGAATTGAAGTTAATCGTCCATACAAGATTGTAGTCCTTTGGGATGACCGGACGGCCGGGAATATGGATCCCTGATATACAACAGTAGGAAATTTGTTACACCTGCTGATGGGTATTTTGCATAGTTGACTTGTTTAATATTATGCAATTAATTATGCTAATTATGCTTTTATTAGATTATTATCTCAAAGTGCCACTAAACAATTCATCCAATGGCTTTTTGTACCCTGTGTAGCAGTCACCATATTGGTTCTTATACTGGGACTGATACCCGGGGGGGGTACTCCCATATATGGGCTATATAGGTACGTGCCGCGGAATAGGGTATTGTTTTTGAGGTTCTCGGTCCTTAAATAGGGTATCTTTTTTGACCCTTTTGTTTCTGTGTCCCTGGTGTGGTCCTTAGATAGGGTTGATTAATTGTATTATCTAATACTGGAGTGTAAAAACGCCCGCCTAAACGAACATTTTTTTAAAACTAGGCTTATTCTAGTATTTTATGCTTGATGCTATACATCCAATGTTACAGAGAAGAAATCAAGTTTTCCTTTTCATGCTATTAATAATTTTGTTTTTTCCTTGATTAGGGTGTCATTTTTCGGCTTTCGGCCTTAAAAAGGGTATCAGTTTTCGCTTTCTTAGTCCTTAAATAGGGTTAGGGTTCACGAACCTTCACGGCACACCCCTATCCAAAATTCGCGGGAGTACCCACCCCGGGGACTGATAAAAGATTATTACCTGATAAGTTCTTAATATGATGTGTGTTAGTGTAACTTGGATCCTCTTGATAATTCATTTTACAGGGAAGTTAGAGCTGAATCAGGAGCATGGTTTTTTGAGGAAGAGAGAAGGAGAGGTGACAGACCACAGCTCTATGGCTCTGCTTTGGTGCGTGCATCCTTCAGACGGGCAAAACCTGCATCATTGCCCAGAAAAGGTATGTTATTTTCCAGGCACCAGTTGTTCAAAGGGTGGATAACGTTTTCCACTGAATAAATCTCACTATCCTCTGTCTGGGTAACACAATTGGTTTCCCTAACACTTATCCTCTGGATAGTTATTTATCTGACCCCTTTTGTTCAAAAGGTGGATTAGGCTATCCACTGGATAAATCTCTATGTAGTGAATAATGAAATTTATTGATTTCCCTAATACTTAAAGTGCCCATCAACTAAAATTTTTTTTCTTATCTGAAACTATACCTTATTAAAATAACTTCTGCGAAAAAATTTTGCGTTTTGAACAAAACGCGATTTTTTAACCAATTTTTGAAGTCTACATTTTTGCGGTACACTAGCGCCGCTGATCATGCATACAAGCAAGCTCACATATGACGTCATGTGACATAAATTAAGGAACTCGCATTACCTTGCCTTCACCACCTGTACGCAAAAAAGATAAATTTCAAGTAAGGATTGAATCACAATGTCTTTGTAAGAAGAAAGTTTTTTCTGAAAAAGAAAAACCTATCAGAACTCTTAATGTTTTCCTGTTGATAAGGTCATGTGTCCCTTAAAGTAGGTCATAGTCCGAGAGAAGACTAAGACGAATGGTGTGTCAAAATGGCGGCAAATTTGAACGTTTTTAAAAAATTCTAAAAAAATCGTCTTTGGTTCAAATTGCAAAATTTTTTCGCAGAAGTTATTTTGATAAGGTGTAGTTTCAGATAACAAAATAAAAAAATTTTAGGTGATGGGCACTTTAATACTATTCACTGGATAGTGATTTTACCCAGTGGATAGTACTATCCAATGTTTGAACAACTGGGGCCGGGTGGATAGCGTCATTCAACTTTTGAACAACTAGGCCAAGGAGGGTAATCCAGATTCAAAGTGACCTGGACAATTTAAAAGGGGAAAAATAAAAATAAGTACAGACTGTCCCTCAAAAAATCTCTGGGGCAATTTAAGCAAACCTCAAAAAAATGCTGTGAAACAAAAGTATCCCCCTCCCCCCAAAAAAGTCTTATTTTCTATTTTTTTTTTATATGAAAAAGAATCCCAACTTCAGTCTAGCAACTCAGTGACATTCTTAATTATTTTGTTGCCCCAAAATCATTAATTTCTAACCCCCAAAAGTTCCTGATTTTACCTGTCATTTTATATCCAGATTGAATCCATCCTGACCTCACCTGCTGGTGGTCACGAGGAGATATCAGGGTTTATTCTAGAAATTGGCCAATCAGGGTCAAATGGGCCCCCCTCTGTAACATTTGGGGCCCTTTTTCAAGAAATGGGGTCCAAGAAAGGGGGTCCCCCAAAGGGTATTTGAACATATTGGTACAGACTGTTATTGAAATTATCATTTACAGACTTGCAAGTACTGAACATGAGGTTAAAATGAATCTAGTGCTTTAATCATGTTAATGAAATAAGCTTCTTTCCAAAAAATAGTACTTATCCTTGGGTCTATTTTTTGTGCCTCATTTGACGCAGCAACGTAAATTTTATGCGGCGTTTTTTCCAAATTGCGGCTATATCATGGTAGTTTTGACTTATTTTACAGCAGTAGTCAAAGACGTGGAGCCAAGTTCACCACCTGTGATCACACTAAGCCTCGAAAATGGTGGTCGAAAGCTTCACAGACCAGTTCCAGTACACATGTCTCGTCTGGTGGAGAAAGAGACAGAGGAAGAGGAAGAAGCAACGACTGAAGAAGCTGAGGTAAATCAAAACTACAAGCAATATGTGAAAGCCAACCCAATTCCGCAAAAAGAGGATGAAGAGCCAAGTGAGAGACATAAAAAAGACTCTTCAGCTTCATCACACAGCAGCTCTACATCAAGAGGTTAGGACCTCACTTTCAGTAAATGATTGTTTTAGATCACATTAATTTTATCATGCCCAAAATTTCTAAAATAAATTGTGCTTGAAAATTGTTGCTAGGCAAATAATGCAAGTTGGCTAAAGATTTTATTTATCTTACATACAGTATACCCCAATTACATGTGTATGCATGTGGTAATTTTACAGGTCAAAATTATGTTCAGGTTACAATTTTTTTTTACTTAGGTTATTCTCCTAGGTAGGTTGTCTCCTAGCCATGATTGCCCTGACTATTTATGAATTAGGCCTAGGAGACAAAGGAAGGTAAGAGTCAACCTAGGTTGAAAAATTTTAACCTGAATTTAATTTTGACCTCTAACATAGTCATGATAAATAAGCCATAAAAATTTCCATTATGGTTTAAAAATCGTAAGTATTTCAAATATAAGCCAAGGGTGTATATCCTAGTTTGTAGTGTGCTGTTCTGTGGACCTGCCACTGACTGTGCTTTGAGCAATTGGCATTAATATTAATTTGTCATTGTTAAAAGCCTTCCATTTAATATTGCTGGTTGATTATGGTTTGCTGTCTTGGTATTGTTATCATATCTTCAAGTTTTAGCCGGTTTCTAAGTGATTGGGTGTCTGAAGTGTGTCTATATGAAGACTGGCACTATAATAATGAAAAAAAAAATAGTGACCTATGCCAATGATATGCAGGTCGCTAAGAGATGGTCACTCATTTTCTCTTGTAGTAATTAGTGTAAAGGAGGAGGGGTGGAATATCATGATTTGTCGGTGATAATATACTAGTAGTTTCCAATGGAAGATGAAGTTCTGCAGTGAGTAAAGCATGGCATTTCAAATTGTTTGAATCAGTTGCAGTGTATTTTGATTGTTGATATTTTGACGTTAACATGTGCATGTAACGCAACACGGCACATAGACGATCTATAAAAACTGAACTTTGAACCAAAATAAGTGTTAAATTAGTGTTTGTATCAAGCTACCTGCGTTGTATAAAAGTCCGTGAGAGCAAATCAGCGTATTATTTGTATGAAACCTGTCCACTATAAGGTGCGAGCGATGGAGTGAGTGAAAGAGTGAATTCCCATCAAGTTCAATATTAAACTGGTTGATTACGCTTCACAAGCATATCAAATCATGTCAAATCATTTTCAATCCTTGCTTCCATCGTCTATAAAACGTTTTACTACCAAGGAAGAACAAACCTTGTCAGACGTTCCAGAAAAACTCTTAATAACAAAAGCAATTAATTATCAATTAAATAAATACAACAAAGCCTGGCTGAATACAAATTAAGCCAAAACACTGAATTTATTTACCATAGAGTTCCAGGAATCGCTTCAAATATTCTGAGAAACATATCGCTACAATTCACAGGAATTTTTTACCTTCACTTGCACTTGTACTCTTTGCTTGCAAATATGTGGCTTTCCACACGAACAGGACTTCTGTGCCTTTAGTTTTCCACAACCCGCATTATCCACAGTTGAGTGTTCAAGGATGTTCTAGTTGTGTTCCAGAGGATACAGTATTTACTTTTCCCTTTTGAGTGTAATTGTGAATCGTTTGAGTGCGAACAAAAGAGCCTCGATTTTGAGGGCCATACTTGAAACCGAGGCAACTGCGGTGATGAACATACATACAAACATATTTACATCTAAGATAGCTCAAATGCGGATGGTATCGGGCACAGGCAACCCAGGCTGTTTGCAAACGCAACCTGAATTAGTCTTCTGCAAAGCCTGGTGGCTTCACAGCAATTAATTCCCATAACCTTTCCTCTTCTTTTTGTGTTATGCAAAGCTTGTCTGGGGTCAATGACCTGACGAAGAAGGCTTACTGACCTGTCAGATGAAAAACAAATGTTCAGTTACATGTAGTGAAAAAAAGAGTTAGCACATGGTCTGGGTGACCCCTCAGATGGTCTACATGACCCCCTGCTGGAATGAATTAACTGGAATGCTGTATAGACTGAGTTGGAATGTGACTGTAAATGATATAGGAGCTTTTTAACTAACACCTATAGCTGTCCAGTGACACTTCTCATATTATCTCTAGAAGTCTGGTTCCTGATTTGCAAAAGCGGGTTGCGTTCAGAGGGTTCTTCAAAGTGCAAAGCATCAAGCCGGAGACCTTACAGACACTTTGCCAAAATTTAATGCCTCCAAACAGCAATTTAAAATGTCTAAGCTCTAACGCACTAATTAAATTTCACGTTTTTACAATAACATTGTGCAGACTTAAATAACCACATAATGTTGCTGATAAGCCATGTTCAGCCCAGCAGTAGCTGTTTCCTCCTCTATGGTCAAGCTTAAGGTCATCAATAAACTTACAGTGAAATGTGCCACTTTTTTATGGTTACAAATACCTTGAAACAAAATGATGGTGATTATTATTACCTGATTTCTCAATATGATCATTTGAGGATTGTTAGTACCTGTAAAAGTAAAAGATTTAAACCTAGCCCACAATCATTTAACTAACATCACATCATAACATAATTACACAGGCTCACCAGTGCATGATCTTGGTAATGATGCTGTGGAATCAGTGCACGAGGAGACCGTTTTTGATCATTTGGTGAACCAACAGAACACCAGAGATGAAGCAAGTGAGGAAATGTTTGAGGACAAAAGTGATGATACACCTGAGTATAATAACACCAATGGTCACATTGAAGATGAACTTCAACATTATGAAGAAAAAATTAACAAATGGGAAATTGAAGAAGAGGAAAGTGAGTTTACAAGTGAAGAAAAAGTGAGCAAATGGGAAATTGAAACAGAGGAAAATGAGTATACAAGTGAAGAAAAAGTGAACAAATGGGAAATTGAAAGAGAGGAAAGTGAGTTTGCAAGTGAGGAAAAAGTGAACAAATGGGAAATTGAAACAGAGGAGAGTGGGCATAGAAGTGAAGACAGGAAACCTGAAGCAGCCATTGAAATTAAAACCACTTGGCATGAAGTAGCACATGAATGGGCCAATACAGGGGACATGAATGAACAACCATTACAAGACACTTACCCACCAAAGGTGCTCCTTGATGTTAGACCAGCTTCCCCAGATTCTGAGACTACTGGAGAATTTTTCACTCCCCTTGTCACCCCACTTCACTCCCAAACTGGTACACCAGCACAGAGTGAAGAAAATTTGACCTCTGGATCAGAGTTGTATGAGGATGCAGGTGAAGCCACCCCTGTTAAAGGGAACACAACTCCTGTTGTCGAGTTGTCTGCGCAGGATGGTAAGAAAGACCTCTTTGAAGAGGATATAAATCGCTACATCCTAGCTGGCCAGTAAATGTAAAATCTGCTGTCAGTGTCTCTGGCAAAGTCAAGCTGTTGATCATGTAGCCTGGCTCATGCGCTATTGCTAATGGTTGTTATAATTTTGCTTAGTTCCTTGTTAAGGGTTCAAATTCTCCTTTCTCATCTTCTTTCTTATCTTCTTGATAATGTCAGGGCTGTGAGAAATCACTGAGAATGTTTGGGAGGTAATTTGTGGCCACTGAAAATATGCTCAAACTCATGTCTGCGTTAATATTCTTGTACAAAGCATTACCTTGGTGATTGAATTTTCTACAGAATAGCACAAATTTAGCCTTTATATTCATTAACAAACCAGTCCAGCCATTTGCCTGCTGAAATAGAGTTACAGGTGTTTTTCAGGCAAGCACTGCAGAAAAATATCCCCTGTTCTGCGGGCTATGTAGCCATGTGCAACAGTGGCAGGTCTTTCAGAAAAAAATTATTAGAATTTTGTAGTTTTTCAACTATTATCTGATTTAAGTGAGAATTCCAGGGCCTAAGTAAGTGTTAGATTGAGTTTTCCAGTTTAGATAGGGATCTATGGGTGCTTATCAGAAGACCAGAGCGGTCATTTTGGAAATAAAATGGACATTTCTCCAGAGTCATTGCTAAACCCATCACTGCTGGGTACAGTATGTAGGAATAGGCCATTCTGACAGGACTTTTTTTATTAAAAGTAAAATTCTCTTTACAACTGGACTGGTCTGGCCGGTCAATTCAGACAAATAGCGAGTGCCATAAGAAAGTAAACTTTTTTTCCTGACTTTTTATTGCCATTTAGCTCCTACCATACATCCCAATTTGCATTTCACCTATCAGGGCTGTTGCTAAGATTTCAAGTTGCCGGGTATAAGCAATTTATAGTAGGTGGGGAACTGAACAGCCAAGGAGTTCTTTTGGTCTCATTTTCCTTTTGTTTCCTACAAAATTAGCCGGGGCTCCTGCTCATAATAGCTGGGGGAAATCCCCATCCCCCGGCCCTTAGCGACAGCCCTGACCTATGTCCAGGGGCAAATCAAGGACTTCTGTTCAAGGGAGGGAGAGGAGAAGGGGTGCTGGGTAAGGAGGGGGGCCGGGAGGGGGGTCTTTTTGAGGTGAAGTAAGGGTGTATGGGAATAGAAAAGAGAGGTGGATCTCGGGTACAAAAGGGGTTGTTTGGGTAGCAGAGGATCTAGAGTACGAGTAGTCCCCCACTTTTCTTCAGGGATACTAGGGCGACCGAAACGCGAGCGGGCGTGAAAATCACACCACGCGAGGAAGGGCGACGTGTCGCCTTTTCTCGCGTGGGGGTGATTTTCACGCGCGCTCGCGTTTCGCTCGCTCTACTATCCCTGAGGAAAAATGGGGGACTACTCGTAGTCTACAGAGGATCATCCGCCACCACCATAGGATCTCTGGGATCCTTCCCACCCCATGTATGTCAGTGGTCTTTCGTATGACACCTGCCAGAAACCGACCATATCTACCGTCTCACTTGTAACTTACTGTTAACTCAGAACAACTTGAACACGTGAAATATTTGAGGAGTGTTGATTGTGTATCGACAAATTACAATGGAGTTCATTGCTCAGGAGCAAACCTCTAAAGCTCTAGCTGATTACCGTAGCAGCTGTTTGCGCTCAAGTGTTCTTGTGCCTTATTGGCTTTTTCTTCGCATTTTACAATAACATTTCATAAATATTTGTGATGATCACGTTTCTGCACGTGTTGAAAGTAAATAACTGCGTGTCATTTTATTGACTTTGTTGTAACTAACTTATGACAGATGAGGGAAAAATCCGAGATGTGACCATTGCAAACCCCGAGATAACCTGCAGTACATTCCCTGATGATGGTGCCGAACCACAGGATGGACACAGGACACCCACTCAAGAAGACGACATGGAAGACCTCGACCAGGCGTTTGCTAGTTACGAGCGTGATCACCCAGACATGGGCAAGCAGAAAACTCTTCAAGAACAGTTGAACATCATTAGCATGGTTAGTTCTACAAAACAGTCACAATAAAACGGTGAATCGGACTTATCTGCGGAACTAGTTCTCTTGACCGCTCTTGAAGACGTGCTAATGGGCAGTTCTTTTGGCTTTGCAGTTGATTTAGAGAATGAGAAATACATAAAAATGAGCGTCTAGTTTCTGGTTTATATATGTGTAGTTCGGCTGTGGAATTATACCAAAAGGTTTGATGCACGTGCTGAATTGTTCGCAGTCGCGGTCGTAGTTGCGTAAGCTCCCTGCTATCTTCTGATCAACCTTCTTAGATTTTCTTGAGTAATGAACACGCGTCACGGTAGATATGCCCGGTTGATATGTGATAAATAGTCGGGAACAGGTCGGGAAAACTTTGTACGTTTCTGCTTTCCCGATGTGTCCCGGATTCTGCGCATGGTTGGCGATTATTCCAGATAGTTTCAGCCTGTGTAGCCCGCGGGATCGTTAGTGCGAGCAAAGTCTTGGCAGAGGAGGAGCTGAGAAGCCGTGCGGAAAATGGAAAGGGGACGCTTTGGAAATTTCTAGCGCCTTCAGCGCTCGCTTCTTGTGAGAATGGCGGCTTTGCTACTAAGACTCTCACACACGCAAAACAATTCTGCCAGCTACGCAGGCTAATGTCGTTTTAGCTTAATAACTCCTCGCAAATTATTTTCCAAACATTTGGGCAAAACCTTGGTTGGTCTGCGTGGAAAACAGTAAAGTCCACGATCGTGTAGGAGTTTCCCACAAAATGAAAATCACGCTTAACGTTGCTCTTTTGGCATTTCAGGGTAGCCGTGAGAGTATAGTAAGCTATTATAGTGATGCAGGCGAAGGCCGGTTTGGTAACATACCCGTCACTGGTGAAGTGTTGTTTGGGCTGAAGTACGACAAACATAAATACCAGCTGGAAGTACAGATTCACAGAGCCAAGGGCATCGCTGCTGCAGACGAGAAGAGAGGAAAATCCGATCCGTAAGTCATCTGTTCAATAGGCTCTTCGCAGCTGGTGATTTCAATGGCACAAAACCGCCATGCTGAAGAATAAAAGATGCACTGGGAGAAATTACCGTTTTAAATGATGTGAGCTCTTCATTTATCTCCCCTTCGTTTATTACCTGAAACCAGAGGATTTAATTATTCAGCTTAATTATTTAATTATTACTTACTTACTTAATTATTTCAGCTTAATTATTCAGTATTTTGCAGAGCAAAATTATTTTAAATTTTGTTTTAAGTATCGCAATTTATTATTTATGTATCATATTGAATTTTTTTATTTATCTTTATATTTATATTTTTTAACTCTTCTTGATGTGTAAAACGTCGAAGAGTAATAAAGTAGATGTAGATTTGTCTTGTTCCAGTGCATCCCTTGCTCTCTAGCATGGCGGTTTTGTACCTTGTGAATGACTAGCTGTACGAATCACAAACAGGATTTTTGTTTCTTACTGTACAAACTAAAGCCTGTAAAGTAAATAACTAGGTGCATCGTTTCTCGAACACGTAGCGCATAATAAATGGCAGACCACGTCAAGCTGCTATTCGTGTTGTTTTTGTAGAGAAGTTACACCGTAATTTTTAGGGAGTTATTATAACTCCAAAAATGGAGTAAAAATTTTAGGTACAGGATAACCCCTTTTTTGGGGGGGGGAGGGGGAGGCGGTTACTTTAACTCCTAATTTAACTCCGAATTTGGGGTCATTTTTACTCCTGAAAAAGAGTTCTTTTTACTCTCTGTCTGGAGTTAAAATAACTCCGAAATGGGGTTATTTTTTTTCCTTACATGGGTTGTTTTTACTCTTTTTGGAGTGAATTTAACTCTGAAAGTGGAGTAAAAATTTTAGGTACAGGATAACTCCTTTTTGGGGGGTTATTTTAACTCCTCAATATCTGGGGTCACTTTTACTCCTAAAAAAGAGTTCTTTAAACTCCTTTTTGGAGTTAAAATAACTCCCAAAAAAATAACTCCACGGTAAGGAGTTAAATTAGCCCCACTAGAGGAGTTATTAGAACTCCTTGAAATTACTGTGTACTTAACGTATTAAGTCTGGGAAGAAAACAGCTAGACTTGACCCTTTATTTGTTTTCAAGATTGACACCACAGTCGAACCTCCATGTGCGACGACCTCCCGCACGCGACCACCTCTTCAAAACACCGAAATTCTTGTTAGCGACCACAAAATAATTATTCTTATTTCGGGTGGTCGTTTACGGGAGGTTCGACTATATTTGTTATTTGAATTAACTTCCACAGATATGTAAAAGTTTACCTTCTACCTGACAAAACAAGAGGAGGCAAACGCAAGACGAAAGTCAAGAAAAATACATTAGATCCAGATTTTGACGAGATTCTTAAGGTGAGTTTTTAAAGCTTCTTTATGAACGTTTCTCGGCGCCATGATTGAGACTGTAGATCGAGAGCGTGTGACCGATCCAGATATTGGGGGCGGCAACTTCAGGGTTTACTCTAGGAATTGGCCAGTGATGAGCTAAGCCCCATGGACCCCTGCCTGAAATTGCGGAGGGCCATTACTCAAGAAAGAGGCGTTAAGGTACGGTAAATCGGGCAACAAAAAACGTGCAACTTGTTTGGCAGCATTGCTGCAAAACGAGTTGTATAGCGATGTTGCGCGTTTTACCACCCACGAAAAAAACCTTGCGGTCTTATTTGTGGCAAGACCGGTTCGAACATGGGTGGAAAAACGCGCAACATTGCTATACAACTCGTTTGGCAACAATGTTGCAAGACAAGTTGCACGTTTTTTGTTGCCCGTTTTACTGAAGCTTTAATAACCCTAGGAACTGGCCAGTGAGGGACAGGACCCCATGCATCCCCTCCTGAAATTGTGGAGGGTTCTTACTCAAGAAAGGGGGCTAATATAATCGTGTTATCCCTTAACCGTTCAGTGTTATGTCTGCTAGCCTAAATGATCTAAGATATTTTATAATTCTTTCTTTTCTTTTTTTTTTTTTGACTGCAGTTTAAAATAGGATATGATGAAATGTTGACACGTACCCTTTGGCTAGCCATGTGGAATCACGACACGTTTGGACACAATGATTTTCTGGGGGAGGTGATGCTACCCCTAGACACATACCAAGAATCTGGATTCACCTGGGAAGACCCCTCGCCTAACTGGTATCCTCTACAAGAGAGAGTAAGTGGTTTGTTTTTCTTCGTCTTCCTCTGGACGTAGTGGCAGAAACAACTACCTTTTTTCTTTTAATCACAAGGAACTACTGTAACAGTCGTCTACACTTTTAATAAACTTAGACCGTTAGTTGTCCCTCTTGATTGTCGCACCTACGAGACAAATTTATTTACAGCACCGCAAATGGCTAACTGTATTCGACAAATTATACCAAAAAATTATGCTAGCACAGTCTATCAAAGCCAAATCGTGGATAATTACTCCGAGAAAACAACCGACATTGTGCGACGCCATCCCTTCCCGGCGAAATGACGTGTGAGGAACGAGCCAAAAAATTCTATGCTGATGACGTGTCATTACCTAGATCTGGGTAGCGCTTCTGGTTTACCGAAAATTTACTTCGTCATCAGTATATAACTTCTGCGCTCTTTCCCCTGACGTCATTTCGAGGGGAAACCAGTTGTGGCATCACGAGCTGATGTCGGCTGTTTCTCAATCAAGAGGATAATCTCAAAGACATTGGTTGTTTTTTGTATTTTGTGTGATTCTAGCGACCTCAACCGTCCTTGATGTCTTACTGTGGAGACCTGACGGTGTCACTGATGTTCGAACCGGGAGATGAGTCCAACAAGGACAAAAAGAAGAAAAAGAAGTCCAAGGGAAAGCTGCACGTCCAGTTAAAAGAAGCGAGAAATTTGCCCGCTAAGGATGCCAGTGGATATTCAGACCCGTTTGTTAAAAGGTATATTGTTTAGTTTTGTGTTTGTTGGGAGCACTTAGTTGCCTTTCCTCCGTTAAAACTTTTATGCGGGTGGAATTGGGCCGGGATTATACTTATTATTCTATGGCTAAGTCTGCTTTCGTCATGCGATTGGTCAATTTACGGTCCGTAACTTACTATACTGACCAAAATCTTAAAAGCAAATGCTTATTTCACAGCTCTAAATCTCTTTATCTCGATAAAACGGTTAAAAGAAAGTTAAAAGACGTCTGTCAACCTTGAGGACTTGGACCGGCGTTGACTTCGTCCTTCAACACTTTAACCTGTGTTTATTTGTGAACGAAAGTGGTGAAGAAACTGAATCGTAATCTTATCAAAGAAGAGGATTCTAGTCAGTGTTTGAAAATTTTATCGTAGTACACAGAAGACGAAAATCGACTGGCAGAGATTCGAGACGTTTTGCTTTAGAGAATACGAGCGATTCCTTCGACAAATATGATAACAAACATACCTGCACCCGATAACCTTGACAAGCTTCTTTGCCATTTGCAGTGTCTTTTTCAAAGACCAACGAAATAAAGATGGAAGCGACTTCTAACCAGACACTGTGTCCAGTTTTCAAAAGACCCCAGCGTCACATTGCCTAGCGAATATTTACAGTGCTCTTAGTTTTAACCGAATAAACTTTTTCAACATGGCGCATTTGCATTTTGATTTTACTTTTAATGGAAAGCCTTTATAATGGGCTATTATTTCCGTGAGCCATTTAAAACTTTCATGTTTTGACGCTTGTCGAATGATTGTAAAATCGCTTGTTCTGCATTCGTTTCAAGTCCCCCAAAGAGGAAGCCATATAATAAACATCTTATTAGCCTTGTTTTTTCCGTCCTTACGTACTGTAAATTAAGGAAAAAACTCGGTCCGTAATTTACAGTACTGACCGAAAATTCGGCTAATAAGAGGTATTAATTTCACAGTTGAAAGTTTATTTATTAGTACTGATACGCTGTTAATGTACTAAGCTTTCTAAAAGGTTACTACGTTCTAAGTGGTTGAATACTGAACTGGTGTCACTGTCTGCGCCTTTTGTCGATATAACATTCGTCAACGTAACTTTACTTCAGGAAGCTCATCATTTGTAGAAAAATGAAAAGATAGTTTCATTAACTAACTCTTTCTTACATCCTTGCTGCCACTTTTCCTGCCCATTTTATGGTAAGTGAAAACCCAGCGAGTATAACAAGAAATTTTTCAGACGTTTGACCGCGGTGGAGGCCCATCCTGGACAAACTAGCGTGTCCTAACTAATATTAGGCTGTCAAGTGTACTTGGTGTGAATAAGGTGATAGCACCGGTACTGGTGCACATGCTTGTTTTAAATGTTTGCCCTCCTAGACTGTCAAAGTACCCTAACCGTGGTTCATTTGCTATAACTGAATATCTTTTCGTTTAGATGTGTTGTTACTTTTTGTCCCCTTTCCCTTTACCCTCCCACCTCTTTCCCATATATTTAATTACTACTCTTCAACTCCCCCTACCAGCGACCCTCCTTGTACTCTTTATGTTTCTAGTGGTTAGGTAGCCTACGAAAACAGTCGTCTCCCCTCGCTCCTCGCCGCAAGGAACGTTCGTCATCAGAACGGAATTTCTGTCGCCGAGGCCCAGACGTCCTCCTGGCGAAACGTCCTTAGCGGTGATGAGCGAGAAAAAAACGGGTGTTTTCGTAGTCTAGTAATTAGGTGGTTCGTCAGAACCCGCCCTCCTCTTAGCGTCTGTCAGACACTGCCGGTTACTCTGTTTATAGCATGCTTGCCAGGGGTTTGAGGGAAAGGAAAGGGTGAGGAGTACTTATGCTCGCGAGTACATAACGGGCACGCGAGGGAGCGGAGTTCCCCCACGCGAGCACCTTTATTCCCATTCGCCTTCAAACACCTGCTCCGCAGCTACTTCCTTTCACAATTCTCTCCTTCGTTAGACCGCGACAGAGCTGTCCATCTGGATAGTCGCTCCTACCGGGCCTCGACATTACTATATTAGGGAGCTTAAGCAACGACGACGGCAACGGCAACGAGAAAGGCAAAAAAGCAACAGGTTCAGATTGGCAAAACAACAACTCTGCACGTGCATCACGCCTTTTGTTTATTTCTTTGCCGTCACTGCACGACTACGACGTGAAAGTTCTTAATTTCACGTTTTATGGCGGACGTGAACACAAGACAACGATTTTCTTTTTTTGTTTTTTTTTAACTTGGATACACTCCTTTCGAATTCAACTCCCGAAAAAATCGCCAATATTTGACAAATTAAAAATGTTGGAATAAGAACGATGAAGTTTAAAACCACGCGAATTCACTTTTTGAGTGACATTTTCGCCGCCTTTGCCGTCGTTGTGCTTAAGCTCCCTATTATTGATAAAGAACTGTCCGCAGTCTGCTCCAAAGTTTAGAATTGTTTTGTACTCTCTTTTTGTTTTATTGTCATTCATTTATTTTGGCTATGTGAGAAATCCGTGTTCCGTTGTACCAATCTGTCGATAAGTATGAAAGTAAGTCTAGCTTCCCGGCCAAACACACTTATTCAGTGCAACGAATGGTGGAGGATAAGGTGGAGCATAACGCCAGTTTTTCCTGGTTAATTAGCATGTCGCTAATCAATGCTCAGCTTTTGACAAGGAACTGGACAGGCCCCAGTTGTTCAAAATCCATGAGTTAAATCACTACCCAGCGGCACATAAGTATTAGGGAAACCAATTGTGTTATCCAGTGGATAGAGATTTATGGGTAAAATGACTTCATCCACCTTTTGAAAAGGCAAGTGATGCCAGGTGGTTGTTGTCCTTCTAGCCTCACAGCAGTAAAAAGCGACTTTAACTTCGAATTCGCTTTGGTTTAGGTTATAAGATGATCGTTTGAGTTTTAGCTCTAAAGCGTGTTAGCTTCTATTTTAAATTTAGTAGTTAACGGCCTTGTCATCTGACAATATATGTTGTTGAGGTTAGTTATTGCTCGATTTCAAGATAGTATAGGCCTTGTTTATGTTTAGTCCACAGTGTGCAGTGTGAGCGCGCGCGCATGGCATCTAGTAGCCTGCTTCAGCTGTAAATTTGTTCGCCCGGAAACAGTTTTTTCTCGTGCACGACGTTTACGGCGAAATGCTTTCCGACAGTGAGTGCTAATGTTTCGATAAAAAGGGCTTCATTTAATCAGGTAACACAATATGTAACTATAAGAGATTTCAAAAAGAAAACAAGTAAGGCGAGGTACAGCGGTTAGCTATCTTGATAATCTCACTTACTTTCATTCATCCTGTGTAAAAACAGTAGTCTAGCATGTTAGAACTAGACAGCTGTGCTGTTGATGTTAACATTCCGTTTATAACCACTGCTTCAATTCCACCGCACAGTTTTTTTTAAATGTTTTTATTTTTCTTGCCCGTCTTGTTAGTGCGTCTTGGTTGGTTACTTGGCATCTCCAGAAACTCGTTTATTCAGTCAGTTGGCTATTAATTTCATTCCGCTGTGCGTCTGTTAAGACAGGTGATCAGTGATCCTGCCAGAATAACCCGCTTTACTCTTACCGCCAACAGTTGGCAAGAACTGCGTTTTGCATAAATGTTATGCTTTCTTTCGTGTTTTTTCTGTACGTGTTTTGTTTTTAGGCGAATTTACTCATCTTCCTTTTACAATGTTTTTCAATTCTAAATATTCACAACAAGTGCCTTTGATCAATTCGAATTTGTACGTATTTCAATTAATTTGCATAGCCAAATCTAATTCTTCACGAATATTTGCTTTTTCAAATAAATTGCGAAATGAGCGTGAGATACTCTGCGCTGCCGGTAAAACTGTTTTGTTGTTGTTGTTGTTGTTGTTGTTTTACCTTGTTAATGGCGTAAAAGGTTCTTCATAAGCTGGATTTTATTTTATATATAGTTGTAATTGAAATCATTAAGCTTACAAAAACGTCTTCTTTCGTTATATTGAAAGCACAATAAAGCTTATATTAGTCAAAGGTGAGCGAGTATATAGCTCGGTTTCCTTGGCATAATTAAGCACTTTTATCTTGTCAGGATACCAGTTTATCGTAAAGGGATTTGAAAGGCGACTTTTTAAGTGTTTGAAAGCTTTTGTGAGAGCTATGAGGAATATTAGGAATTGTGTTTGCTCTGACACTGCTAGCAGCGTTAAAAATCTTAAATGATATTTGACACCTTATATAATTATATGTCTCTAGTGCCCATTTATACACAGTATAGATATAAACTAAAGGTTCTTATCTGAGAAAACAACACGGCAATATTTCCAGGACTCAGTCCTACTTTAGCTACTAGTAATAAAGCGCTATAGTTGAAAAACCCCTCAGATGTCGTCTTGTTATGTTTTTGAACAATGTTCAATAACATTCCCATCATTTTGAATCAACTAACCAACAGTACCTGGTTGTAATGTCGTACCCAGATCTCTTGCCTCTTGCGTTCGGCTTCGTCAACAAGAGATCTGGGTACCAGGTTAGACCCGGTTGTTCAAAAGTTGGATAGCACTATCCACCGGATAAATCACTATTCAGTGCGTAAGTATTTTACGAAAACCAATTGCGTTATTCACTGTATAGTGATTTACCCAGTGGATAGCACCATCCACCTTTTGAACAACTGGGGCCAGAATTTGTGCCATTGATTTATTTAGTCACAATCTTGTGATAAAAACGCTAAGGATTTTTCACGGTCAGCGAGCTCTTGACAGAGACTGCCTATCGTTGCTGTCATCTTTGATTTTTGCCGCTTCTATAACCCGTCTCCTTCTGATACCAAGCAAGATAAACAATTTTTTTATTTTGAGAAAGAGTAAACAAGACAGTACGAGTGAACGCGCAGTTTTGGGTCCAAAGCAAAAACAGGTTGTTACCGCTATTCCATCAGCTAAAATTCTTCCTGTTTACTCTTCTCGTGCTCTTAAGGGTATTATTCAAGCTTTTACTGACTACTTTTAAAGGGCACGTTGACTTCCATTCCTTTAATCGAAAATAGAAAATTTTGGAAGATTTGTATCTCCTGTCAATAATCTTAGCGTTTCACAGGTCTTGGATCCAGCTAGAATTAATCATTAATATCAGTATTACAAGTAATTGTTTGACGAAGCGACTGCCATTACATTCGTTTCGTAAAACGAATTCTCATAATTCTGTGTAAATGTTCATGAGATCATGCCAATATGCCTTGTGTATATTACCTTATGAGCTCAAGTTAACTGCCAAGATCCTGTCTACGAAATGTCAAAATTGCAAATGAAAGATGTGACCTCTGAACTGATTAGCTTTAAATTTCGACAGAAAGGCTCTGGGTAAATTAGGCCGTCACTCATGAGGTAATACACACAACAGCTGTTGAATAAACTAATTCTCTCCCCCACCCCCTTTCCAGCTAACTTCAATGTCCCGTCGCTCCCGGTTGCTTCATGTGCTCCTCCTATTCAGTATATACCTTGTTCATGCATATTAGAAATATACTAGAGTGATTTCACATAACCCTTGAAATAGATAGTAGACTACTACGCAGTAATTACACTCTAATTTCATTGTTTTCTTTTGCTCACTTGTAACCGTTTGGCACCAGTTGTTAGATGTTGTTTCACGGGTTGAGTAAAATCGCTCCAGAAAAGTGTTTTATATTATGGTAATATTATTGCCTAATACGTTTCCATACTTAGTTTGTATGAAACGTTACTTTGTTTTGCAGCGAGTACTCTGTTTAGCTCTATTCGTTAAGAATACATGGTTGTTGAGATGAACAGCATAGCATCAGTTCATAAACGTCCGGATGAAAACGTCTGTTCCGAGATAGATACCCATAAAACCTATTGTATAACCCCACCCTCTCCCCACCGGCACTTCAAAGACCTCCTCGTTCCTTGTTCTCTATTTACCCTGTTCAGACGTATTGGAAACAGACTGGTACTGAAACTGGTTTCTTGATCTTAAAAGAAGGTTTTTTTATTGAATATTTTGTTACCCCTGCTCTTATGTTCTACATTGCCAACAGCTACCTTCTACCAGACACAAGTAAAAAGACCAAGCGCAAAACATCGGTGATCAAAAGGAACCTCAATCCTATTTGGAACCACTCGTTCGCTTACGACAACCTGACAATCGACGAGCTCAGGAACCGCGTCTTAGAGCTGACCGTGTGGGACTACGACCGAGGTTCCAGTAATGACTTTCTGGGAGGTCTTCGACTGGGCCTTGGCAATAATACTGAGCCGTGGGACGACTCACAGGGCCTGGAGATAGAGGCCTGGCGGCTGATGCTTGAGAGACCCAATAAATGGCACGAACATACGTTGAATCTACGATCGAGCATGGACAGCCAAGTAGATTAATACAATTTGTTCCCAAGGTAATTGCGGAGTACTAATGTAGCTTTAAAAGCTTCCTATACCCACGTCAACTGACTTTCTGCACCGTGTGCGACGATGGAAGATATCAACGTCTTTCTAACGAAAAAAAAGAAGTAAAAGAACGAAGTCACGATAAACTGGTCGCCTGTGGCAACAACGATCTATCTAAGTTAAAATTGTCATTCTGATAGGTCAGTTCGCGTTTATTGCGAATCGGAATTAAATAAAGATCATGCGTTCTGTTGTAGAGCGATTTCCCCAAATTTTGTAGTTTAAATTATACAATTTTCAAAAGTCTGATAACCTTGACATTTTTGATAGTCCTTTGTTGTAATTCAATTTTCTACGAAAACTTGAAATACATTTTTTACCTTGTGAATTCGTTTTCCACTTGGGTAATTTGTTAAAATTCATTGGTAATTTTGAAAAGAAAAAAAAAATAGTCGCCATGCACCATTCTGTGTGTGTGGTCACAATATTATTTGTCGGACAAGGTTCATTATTATATCGTTGGCATATCCAACGCACAATTAAGTAAGTTCAGATGCGTAGAAAAGAAGGCTGTATTTATGTGCATTTATGATTTTGATAAACTGTACTGCGTGTAATATCTTTTTATTTACTTCTCACTATTTAATAAGTTAACTTGTTACCTATATCCAGGTTAGTCTTTTTAAGGCTCAAAGGTATAAGGCGGACATTGCTCCCATTGCTGAGCATGCATGTGTTGTGTCATTTGGAGTTAGTTAGTCTGAAAGGACCTTCCCTTGTGAATAAAATCCAAGTGATTTCTTCCTGGTATCTTGTGATCTTTTTCCTGGTTCGTATCCTTACATCGCGGTTTGGACTTTATCATACGGGGCTTATGTGGGAGGGATATGGAACGTGTGCTTGATCCATTATGCTATGTTTTTGACATAAGGATATCTTCTGCTTTAAGAGGTTGCTAGTAGGTTTTCGGGGTTTTGGCTTGACGGCCCAGTTTCGAGATTTCAGATGAAAAGGTGAGCGTGAATCTGGATTAGAATTATGAGCGGTGCACGGAGTGTGGTCATTTTACGATGCGGTATTCGGCAAATGTTCTTCTAAAAAAACTAAATCCACGTTTAAAACCAGGAAATGCAGTTATTTTTAGTACTGACATAAACCTCTTATTCGACTTAAGGTGTCAATATTTTTCTCAACCCTTTTATCTGGCGGTTGGGACCGTGCCACTTTTCCTACTACTTTTCCCGTCAGGTTTACGGGATTAATAGTCGGGCTGGCTTGACTGTCCTTTAATCCGGAAATGTCAGCACGTTTATTGATCTGATGAATGTGCAATATACTGCTACTCCAGCCGTTTGTTCTTCTGTGATGTAAGGATGCAAGCCTTCACTCCCCATCCATTCCTACGAAAAGCTCTACCAACAAATACAACGAAATAACCAGATAAAGTTTTCAGTAAAAATGGCTTGTGCAATCATGATAATATATAAAATAATGTAAACACATCATTTTAAAGACCATATGAAATTTATAAACATCGTTGAATGTAAGTTGATAACCACTCTGCATCCCAGCTTATTGCATACATAAAACCACTGCCTTTGCCGCGCATTCGTAAGTGATAGAAATAATTGCATATATAAATAAGCATAGTTAAATAGTTATTTCCCTTCATAAAGTTTAAACGTTACAAGTAGTTGCTTTAATTTTGTGGTTGGTAAACGTAAACTACACCAAATGTAAGTAATAGTTTTGCAGATAACCGATGAAGTGATCAGCGACCCATATGACATACTTTGGCTCCGTTTATATTAAGAAAACTTGTCCTGGGCAGAACAAGGCATGAGAAACAAAACTTAACCTCAGCTAGAAGAGGTCACCCTTCTAGCCGAGCCAACTTTTCTCCATGTAAACATTTTGGCCAGCCCTTGGTCGAGGCGAGGCAATCAGAGCATGTGCGAACGCTGTATTAGATAATCAGAGCATGCGCGATTGCTTTGGGTCAACTATTTTCTTATAAAGTTGACTTGATTGGGAGGGTGAAAACTCGGGACAATTTTTTTCCATGTAAACGGGGCGCCCCAACGAAAACCCTGCGCCAAAAAATTCAAGATCTTCCCTAAACTTGCCTAATGAGCTAAATTTAACCTGACTCTCATATGTGGACTTTCACAACCAGAATAAGAAAACAAGTTTGACCATCAGTAAACTGCAATTTAAGTAAAGTATTTGGATAGATTAACCAGTGATATAAATTTCATGAGATCATACGTTCATCAATATATTAATTCAAACTGCCCATTCTTATAAATTTGCAACAACGTGTCAAGGCGGCAGTGTTTGTTGACAAATCAATGCACATTTTCTTCGTTCCAAGCGAAGTGACAACTTCGTCCCCAGGGTCTTCTCGTTTGCCAATATGGCGAGACCCTGGGGACGAGTTTCGCGAAGGGAAACACTTTTGTTCCTGTCAACCAACATGGCCCCAGTAACGTCACCTGAAAACCAGCAGTAATTTTTTCATATCAATACATTTCGTTAGCTAAACCATTTACACGTAACTTCGGGTTCCTGTTTTTGATGATTAACTTTTTATTATTAAAATATCGAAAATAATTAATGATAGTTCATTAAAATCTTGCATAAGATACTTTATACAAAAAGTAGAAAAAAAGAAAAATGTAAAAAGCAATTCATTTGTAAGATAAAAAAGTAATCAAGAAAGTAATTCAAACTAAAGCTATATTTTTTAGTCTTTAATCTTTAATTCTCACAATTGCCTATAAGAAGTTTTATAAGTTCTTTTACCTGCCTTTAAATCAATATCCCTGGCTAATGTGCCACAAACATTGAATGTAGCATAATGCATGTGAAACGTAAAGATTTAAATTTTAAAGTGCATGGGTTCAGAAAGTTTGCACTAAATCCCTTCTTAAGAATTAAAAAGCGGATTTCACTTGTACGTGATGTTTTGTATTTTGCTGTCACGCGCTCGTTGTTGGAGAGCCGTTGTCCATACGAGCGGTAGACAATGGCTAACCAATCATAAAGCACGTTCTATCCAACTGACCTGTGGCGTCAGAGAAATTATGCAAGGAGTGCCTGCTTCTTCCTAGCCTCTACGCGGCGCCGGTTTTAGATGAGTGGCATTTACTTCCTCGTTGGGGGGGAGGGGGGGAGGGGGTGAGGAAATATGACTTCCCTAAAAACGCCTGCGTGGGAGACTGGCCATCTTCCGTGTGTTAAAAAATACGGATCACGTGTAGAGTAGTTCGAGTATTATTAGGGATCAATTTAATCAATCTTTTCATTCCAAAGTAATTAACAAGTGAAGCTATTTGAGGCTCGCATATTAAACTTGTGACATTCGTACGTGACTGACCCAGTAATAATCGAAGAGACTAAAAACTTGTAACGTCCAAAACATGAGATTCAAACCAATCATAGATAACGTCTGCAATGAACTCCGCCAGCTCGTGTGGGCCGCTGTTGGCTCTAGCATGACACAGTACATTCCCAGCAAACCTAAAAAATGAGTAAGAATAGCACCCCTTTGCTTAAGCGAAAAGTGTGAAAATTGTCTATTCATGGATATAAAAGTTAATCTTTCTCGATCGCATGTAAAGATGTAAAGGGCGAAGCATTTATTATCCAGAAACTTCAGTCTTTCTATGAAACAGGCTTATATCGGGTGTCGGAAATATTTTGAAAAGAGACCTTGAAACTGAATTGATTTTCACTAAGACATCATACATGAAACAAAATTTTTTGCGAGAGAAGTGTATTGCCGTAAATTAATGCGAATTAATCTATTAGTAAAATTGATTAGCATAGGAACGTCTTGTTGGTTTTCAATTAATTTTCTCTGAAAATTTTTGAAAAATTTTACACAAAGTACTCGTTGCGATAAAGAAGCTTTCCTTGGTTGTGAATCCGAGGATATTGCTGTTTTAGCTCTGTGCTGGAGTCTTTAATTACTTAGTGCCTTTACCCATATAGAAAATGCTCTTGTAGAGTTATGAAGAAGGTAGCAAACCAATATTTTATCTGGAAGCTCCTACCACAATATGTTTTGGTGATTTTTGTTGGAATGGCATGAAAACTTGCAAAGGTTTGCCCAACCTTTTTCAAGTTTCAATCCATGTCCATCCTTGCCATCCGTTTATCCAAACGACAGAAAACAATTTCAATGCCTAAATATAGTCTGAAATACCTAAACTAGACCATTACGTTTAAAATTCTATTGATGAGAAGACAGATTTTAGCTTTTTTAAAAGACAGCAAATAGCGTGACGCGGCTTCTTTAAGTCTCGAATATTGGCAGCAGTAGAACATTTTCGGGGAAAGTAATTCTGTTTGGTCATTCAGCAGGCAACATATTTCATCCACAGACTCTACAGTTATGGCAACAACGCGTTATCAATGTCTTCATTTTTTCTTTCTGTATTATTTTTGGCCAGAGTTAAAAAAATTACGAGTGCTGTCTCACATCTCAGCAGTATGTTTTTTTCAAAAGACTGATATAATTCTTGACATTTAACGAGCGGATCAAGGAAAACAGGTGACCGATTGTAATATTTTTAGGCGGCCTTCTTTTCCGCTTGGCTCGACAAAGTTGTCATGGACGATTCGTATAACAGCCAATGGCTTTTTCTTTTTCCGTGCTGCGTGTGCACATTTTTAGCATCAGTACCTGGAAACCATAGAAACTATCACGTGGTATGCTTTATTGCACCTGTGAAATATTTATATTTCAACACGAGCGGAGAGCAGATTATTGTACACACAAACTCCAATTCCTTTGTACAAAACCTTCCTTGGGATAGAGGTAACTGAACGTAGGAAGTAACAAATCGAAGACCGGCTGGTGAGTACAATATCTTTAACAAGTGAATATAACTTAAGGTGAGGACGTTGACGCTCTAAAAAGGCATCTTTAACCAACGTTAAATTGAATTCGTAAAATGGTTTTCTTGTAATTTTTTTCATGCTGACAACCTTTACAGAAGGAGCTGTCTCAAACAAGAAGTTTTGTTCTTAATTATTTTCTTTGTTTTGGGGCGAGATTAGATTTCGGGTGAAGGAAGCCAACCCCACCGGTATGTAATTGGTGTCAGGTCACTTCTTTCAATCCTACCTCAGTACTTCGCTTCCTGCCAATTTGAGTCTTTCTGGAAATACTAATTTTCCCACACATAGAAAACACTACTCTTAAGTTAACTAAGTAATCCGCGGCTTGAACTTTTCACAACCTTCCAAACATGTAATCCAAAGTGCCGAAAAAGTTTTGACATCACGAATATGCAAATTCCGATAGATCGAACTTCGATAGATTCCGATATAAAGTTTATACTACTGCACGAAAAATTTCTGCAATTTGATTGGCTTAGAGCAGTGGTATTTCAACTTAATTTGTAATATCTACATGTGAAAATTACAAACCTTTTGCGGGTAGTAGTATAAACAAATAATAGCATGATTTGTACGTGATATTTGGCATAAATACCGTTCGTGATATTTCAAAATTGCGTATAACAATTTCGAAATATCACTCGTAGTATTTATGCCAAATATCACTACAAATCATGCTATTACCTATACTAATACTATGATATATCTTCATCTCAAACACATATGTAGCTATTCACTTCAGCTTGCCCTGTGGGACGTGTGTGATGTAAATTAAAGCGATTGTTGATGATAATTTTGCTGCAAAAGTTTGTAGCCCAAAATGTAATAATAATAGCCGTAATTTGTTTCATGATCGTGATGTTTCATTTTGTTGTCCTTCATTTAAAATACGTCTCTATTCCTAACTGGCTTATAAAAATAGTGTCCGGCTAATTCTTCATAACCAGTTGGCGTTGATCTAGTTTATACCACGATCTGCATTATTATTCACATTGTCCTCATCCTCACCCAATGAATTGTTAATTATTTTTTTTTAAAAAAACTTTCCGATAATGATATTAATGATATTGAGATAATTATTACTGCTTAAGCTAACTCTGTGAACAAGAATATGGTTATTCACATCGGGTTCCTAGTAGTAAAGGGCGCACCAAATTGACCCCTTTTTCGCAGGAAAGATTAACGCCAATGACGTCATAGCCTTTTGTTTTTATCTCATGAATGAAATCAGGTGGATTCTCATTAATGTAAAGTCATGTGATTTAAAGTGGACCAACCAGTTGGACAGTTCTTCTAGTTTTTGCAAAAGAAGGTGTTGCTTTTCAGGGTTTGGTTGATTTTATTTTTAAATCTTTTCGCCACTTGAAGACTGCAGATATGTAGAAAGCTCCCTTTTTCAAAAACTTTTTGGCAAGAGCACGTTTTGATATGTTAATATCATGAGTTATCCCGGCTGCCGCTCCTCTATTTTTTCAAACCATTAACAAATTGAATGTTGAAGCACGAGATTTGTAACTAGATGGTTTGAGTAAATGGTAAGTACCAACTGAGTACGCCATCTCATTGCAGCACCCCTAGCAGTGGCGGATCCAGGGGAGGGGTCCCTCCCCTTATTTTAGACCAAACTGAGGCTCGAAGGGTCAAAAAAATTTTTTGTAGACCGCCCCCTACCTTTTCTAAGGGTCTGGATGACGGGCCCCCCTCCCCATTATCTCAAGGGCTGGATCCGCGGCACTGCCTAGTGACTACCCTTGTTGAATAATGAAAGTATTAACTGACTCACCTTCGCGTTTCATGGGCAAGGAATAATTATTTGCGTTAATGATTCTCATATGCCTGCGGGAACTAGGATAATTTAGGCTTGCCAACTGGGATAAAGTTTCAATTGACTTGAGAGGGCATAACATACGTTTAATCTCCTGACTCTCATTTCAATGATAATTGATTTATATTAAACAACAAAAAATTAAATCAATGGCGTACCGTAAATACAAAATGATAGGCAGTCAATACCATGCAATGAGCTTTACTTTGACAATTTAAATGACAAAAATTATTATTTGCGTTTGATCAAACCTAAACCTTTGGCAAGTTCTTTGTGCCTTTGTGTAATTAAAGTTTTATTTGAGTTAAATGAAGAGCATTTAGCTGCTCCAATGACATAATAATAGCAACTTACTCAAATAATAGTAACATTGATAGTAATAGGAATAGTGATAATAATAATGATGATAGTTTAGTAATGGCAATAGTATTATTAATAGTAATAGTAATAATGCCTTTTTAATGGATGCTAGAAGCAGCGATCGAGTTAATAAGTTACCAAATCGAATGATTAATTACCATTGGATGAGAAAAAAACATAGTTTCCCGCGTAAGATTTTATCGCTGTTTTTTCTCTTGCTTGCCTGAATTGCCGATTTTGAAAAAGACATCGTCTCGATAAATTTAAGACATGGACGCTTATTTTTATAGACGTTCAGCAGTTGGTTCGCCACGAGCCTAATAAAAAATTTGCAGGGGATATGAAAACTAATAATTATTGCACAACGTATGTTTTCTTCCTTTTCTCCGTATTCTAAGTTCTCTTTTCCTGAAGACGAACCGTTCAGGCGTACAATGCTAACGATAAAAATTCAAAAACGTGTAGATAAATTATTCGGGGTGATTCTTCCTTAATTTTTTTTTAATATAAAAGGACTATAATGATTACTGGTTGTGATCATTTCTAACATAAATAATTAATGCACCCCACATTTGGTTCTTAATTGCTTCTCGTCATTAAAGTTGACTTTTCGATTCCCATGTGCCAAATATTATTTACTTTTGCACTTTCGCTGGCATATTGTCATATTTTGAACTTAAAACTTTGAGGTTTATTCTTCGCATTAGACTGGCAGTTCACAATGTTGTTTTCAATAAAGTTATATTGGATAACAAAGACAATGAATAAAACGGCTTGGGGCATAGAATCATGGATTAAGGCTTGTGATGGGCAAAAACAGAGTCATCTATTATTCATGTCGCGAAATAAAGATGGTGAATTAATTTTATTAATGTCATCTCTTGAAAGTTTTTCAGGGCTGGTTTTCATAAGCCTAAAATAGTTTTCTTCAGCTCGTTCATCACTGCCAGTTACATTGGTCAGTAGAATTTTATTGAAACTAAGTGTTCGACTGAGGTGTGGTTTGCGGCACATGATCAAATTATGACTTTGACGGTGGTGGTTTCATCCCAAATATCAAATTAACATCACAGCTTTGAGGTGCATTCCGTGCTGTACAAACACTCTTCAGTCCCTGCAGACTTTCTGGCACATACTCATTGATTTCAATCACAGTTTTAGCAACTCATCATTTTAGCTTCACGCAGAAAAATGAAAACTGCACGAAAAAGTAAGTCAAGTAACGGGACAGCATCTAGTGGCTCTCGCGCGCTTATATATAGATTCACATATTTAAATAAAAATAACTATGTTTTTTACTTCGTGCTGTGCTATAAAAGTCATATTTTCAGCGTTAGAAACTTGTGTAAAAGAGCTGTTCTTTGAAGCACCCCCTTGCGACAGCACGTGAGTGTAACAGCAATTCTGCACGGAAGAACGATTCGATAGCCAATGGGTTTCTAGACAACGAGAGTTCTCGTCAGCAATGATGGACTTGCAATAATTTGTGATTGGTGTAAAATTCAAATTTTGACGTGTTTTGTTTTGTTTTTGGTCTCTTTTTTGTTTATTCATGAGCAAACCAGTCGCAATATTCCAAAATTGAAGTGATCATTTGGTATTTGATGACAACGTTTTTCAGTCTCTGGATTAATCATAATATTTTTCCATTTACGCGAGTCGCGTCTGACCAAACTCTTTGCTACACCGAACGAAACACTGCTCACACAATAGCTTAAAACTCTTAAAACATGGAACATTTTTCTCGACTGCTACCGTAAGTCGCATTAACATGTTGTTATTATTGATGTGTTTTTTTATGTATTTTTTCTGTCCTTGTGCGTACTATTCTTTACTTTACCGCTCTTTAACGGTTCGCCATCTTAGATAGATAGATATAATTCGCTCGAAAATGCTAGAGTCGCTCAATTTTCCTTTTTTTTGTTGTTGTTGTTTTCATTTTCAGCCTTCCTTGTATTCTTCGATTTTCGTGCGTAGAGAAGTTTATTTAAATCCGTACTCTATAAAAGCCTTTATACGGACTTCAAGCAAGATCTGATAAAATGTCGGGGTAACTTATCAATTTCCCAACAACGGAAATGATTTCCTTTACAACGCTTTCAAGACAGGTGTCTCACGCCGCAACGCAAAATTAAGAAGAGAACTGAAGACCTGTAAATTCAAAGAAAATTAGACCAAAGGGCGATGTTATTCGCAGAATATCGCTGCATACATTTTCTTGGCGCAGCCTGACAGACATAAATGCTCTGTTCGACGTATCTCCCTTTCGGTGCGGAAGTATACATTAGGTTTATTTGTAGGGAGCCGGCTGGTAACGATAATCCCTCTGCTATCATTCTATTTCTTAATTTATAAATGAAAGTGCTGACAAGAGCAATCCGGTAAAATTAAGCTTAATACACGGCCGGCTAATGTACGATGTAAAACGGGGTCTCGTAGTAAAGTACACCGGCATATACAGATAAAGTGAAGCTAAAGTGGTGCCTTTATCGGCGTGTTCTGTTTCTTTACAAAGCAACGGGGACAATATTTTAAAGTCATAAAGCATTTTTATTTAAGAATCGCCGTTTATAAGGGTTCTTATGTCATAAATAATGTGCAAGCAAATTTCCACGATTATAAAGCGATTATTTATTTAACAAAACCAAGAAAAGCTTGAGACTAAGTAGATAGAAGTGCGTTTTGAATTGCAAAACGGATATACAACCGTTCGGTCACTAAGTAAGCTACAGATTACAACCCTTAATTTAAGTCAGTTTATATTTTCACATGAGGCCCATGCGCGTATGCTCCATGATGTTTCGCAATCTTAAGAGCAAATATACAAAAGTAAATATAACTACACGAAAGACTTACTATTTATCTTTTCGGAAAATGGAATCAAGATTGACCTCTTTTTTCCTTCTGAATAAAACATTCGTTTTTAAGGGGTAAAGGAGGAAGCAGGGTGGCCGAGTGATTAGAGAGCTCGATTTGTAATGTTCCAGTCCCACTCTGAACGCTAACTGGATTTGTTCTCGGTATTTCCGAGTTCAAATCTTCGGCCTCGCTTGTAAATAACCAACTGGCTTGCCTCCTACCAGTTGGGATTTTTCACCATATTATGTTACTTTTAAATTATTTGTTTCATATCCTAAAAAACCCCACAAGCTTTAAAACTTTGAGAATGAGACCTCTAGTCAGCGGTATTTAGAAGAGTAGTATCCTTCTTAGTATTCAATCTACATTTTTGAATAGAAACGGCATAACACCTGCAGTTTTTAATTTTTGTGCAATAGTCTTGGCCTTTTGCATAACTACATACACACAACATCGTTTTCAAAAGTCTGGCCACAAACAATTAAGGCTCGGGTGCTAATTTTCAAGTGCGTGGTGGCAATAAGCGGGAATATGGAAAAGCTTATAATTTTGAAATTACAGGAAACAGAGTAAATAGGAAGTTATACTTTCTCAAAGTCCTTCGCTCCTCGTTTCCGGTTCCGGTAGTAGGAAAAACAAAAAATTTCTAGCCCGCGCTATGCGCTCGAGAAACATTTTGAGCTCGATTTGTGGGTAAGTCTAACAGGAAGTTAGCTAAAAATTACAATTATTACAGATAAATTTAAACATCTAAAACTTAGCAAACAAAATAACATGACAGTACCTAAACTTTATATTTATTAATCTAACCTAATGATATTAAAAAACGCAGCTCGATCTGCAACAGATAGATACTTGGTCGGCAAACTCACAACGGAATATCCCAAGGGTTTTGGAACTGCTGTCACAAAGCTATTTAAATCCTTTTAATTATTTCTTCCTTGTACGTAGCTCTATTGTTTCAGGGGTAGCGTTTATTGTTTCTTTTGTTTGTCTCTTGTTGACTGCTTTTTTTTTTTTTCATTAAATCCTGTCGGCTATTCAGAGAGCTTCTACAAGCCGCCCTGTTGGAAAGCTGAGGTTCTTTGTTTTAGGTTCTTAACCAGCGCCTTTCAGACTATAGCACCTCCTTTACCTTACAAAGTCCAAAGCTAAAGAATATCACCCTGAAAATAGGTTCAATGCACACAGGGAAGATGGTAACGGCAGATCATAAAACCTAATGGCAGACTTAGCGGCAAAATAAGCATCCGCAAAGATGCGTTCACTTCCTATTAGCGTGCTTTGCGTTCTTTTTTGACAATGCGTTGTCGTTGCTAAAAGGAGCTATGTCATCTTAGGTCAAATCTGCGCTAAAGTCATTACTTAGTGCTTGACTTATTGAAGTGGCTATCTTAATGTTAAAACTATTTTTTTTATTTTGTAATGCGACCGTCGGAATCAGCTCTCGAACGCTAAGTTTCGAAGAAAAGTGGGTGCGATTGACCAAGAATTGTTAGGGATGTTACCGTTTATTGCTTGTGCCGGCAACAAAATCATGTTGAGGAGAATTTTTGTATGATAATCCAGCTTTTTTATTCCAAATTTTTCTATAAATTTTCATGGCAATTCAAAATGAAAACCCTTTCCACCCTTCGCCCCCCCCCCCCCCCCCACCCCACGATGACACATTATTTAGTGCTAGAACAAATCAACAAATGAAATTAGTGATGAAAAAAAAATCGCTCTGAGTATTAAATTTCGAAGCTGATTCGGATGCTTGCATTATAAAATAATGAAAAAAAAACATCATTTTTTTAAATTTCTGGTTTATACTAAGATTTTTTTGTTTGTGTTGGTGGTGGAATCGGTATATTCCTTATAGTCGTCAATTTCTGTAGTGTTGAGGGAGGGGCCAGCAGACACAGCACTTCTACAGATTGCCCTTTTAAATGTGACTGACTGAGCTAATTTTTAAGTGATCTAGCCGCTGTGTTCAGTAAACAAGGAAACGAATGTTTAAATTTAATTTTCTAGGAGTTTGCCGAAGTTCTTCGAAAAAGATATAAGCGATAAAACAGAAAAAAAGCAGGACTCCCAAGGGACGCCTGAACCCCACGAAGAAGTGCCTTTAGTATCACAGACGCAGTCGCACGAGAATCTAGCGTTTGAGGAAGAGGAAAAGCATCTGGAACCTAAAGATACCTCAACAGATTCCACAGCTTCTACGATGGATACAACACTTGAATCGACAACAAGCAGCGAAAGTCAAGATATTAAGGATGCTCAAGTGGAAAGCGGAGACGATTCGGGGATTTCCGTACATCAATTGAACGGAAGTGGCGCCAATCAATCTGAGTCCAACATGATCGATGAGGGTCAGGAAGTTAAGGATTCTAAGCAAAGCGGAAGTGATTTTGGGAACCATGTGAACGGAACTAACGCTGAAGGCACAAGTAAAGATGGAGATGAAAACGAAGACGCTGAGCTCGGTCACGATGTGAAACCTTTCCTAAAAGCTATCAGTACTTTTGCAACGAAACTGGCGATGGTCAGTCCGCCTGAAATTAAAGTCGATAAACCAACAACGTTGTTTGCAGTTGCAAAAGGAGACAGCACAGACTCCCCAGTCAAAAATGAAAAGCAACCATCTCCTGTTACTTCAAGGCGACATACGGATCATGAAATTAAAAAGAACGTTGTTCTAAAGAGCAATTTATCACCCGACGAAGCACTGGTGATACGTCGCCATAGTGACTTTGCTGTTTCGGTTCCTATATCGACAAACGAAGAATTAGCTTTAGCGGACTTGAAACGACACGGATATGGTGCCTACGGAGCTCAAAGAGGTACACGCTATGAAATATATAACCATGGTTTTTGAATAAAGCACATGTTTTTTTTTTAACAAGGTTAAATCATGAACCATTTTTATTTCGATTTTCTGGAACATATTAGCTGCAACTTAGGTTGAGACTATAAGTAATGGTAACAGAACTGAGTGGAGTCCAATTCGGTCTGTAATCATGCAAGTGATTAACAAAATCGGACGACCGCGTAGCGGGAGTCCGATTTCCTTAATCACGAGTATGATTACAGACCGAATTCGACGACACGAAGTTCTGTTACCAATTAATCATAACTTTAACAAAACTTGTGAAAAAAAAGCTCCTTTTTTAAATCAGAACACAAGAAATTCCAAGGTTTTTTTGCTAGCAGTGAAAAAAATAAAGCCATTTAAGCGAACGCGCAATGTCCCGTACTATCCAACTACTTAGGCAAGACGCGTACTGTCCTATTAAACTGTCCTATTAAGGCTGAAATCAGGACAGTTGATAGCCAATCAGATTTGAGAATTTTGTTATAGTACGGTTATGATGACATGTAGAATATGTACTCTCCAATGGCCGATTACCCAGAAATCAGCTCTTGGTGCTCTCCCAGTTAATCCCACAAGAGTTTATTGAGAGCTCCAGCTTCACTAAATTGCAATAGTAAATGATGATGATCATCATCAGCCTCGTCCTTAAGTGTTTTCCCAAGACCAGTTATCAGCACTGAAGCACACGTACCAACTCTGCGGAGCCCTGGGGACGAGATTGTGTTGTCATGATTAAATAATGCATATACTGTAAATCTATGTATACGCCACTTCCATATTTCCCATAATGCACCATATTTGCCCCCCAAATTTTGCTTAACCCTTGTTTTTCATTTTTCCTGGGTATTATAGCCGTCCCAAAACAAATTGAAAACAGTGCTTATGCAAAATTTTGGGGGGGCAAATAACGTGCATTATGGGAAATGTGGAAGTGGTATACGTGGGGCGAAATCAACTTTTTTGGGGGGAGGGGGGTTTGGCGTTTTCTTATTGAAACAGGTAAAATTATTTCTTTAACGTCCTTATAGTTTTGCTTCTTCTTCCTGTTTATTGTAGAAACCAGGAAAGGTTCATTACCAGAAGTGAAAGGAAGGAGAGGAAGCAGCCCTCAATGGTCACCAAGAATGCAGCGAAAAATGCAAGAGGATGCAAGGAAAGGAAAGAAAAAAGAAGAAAGAAGAAAGACTCTGGCAGAACTGGCTTCAGAAGCTGGATACACGGTAAAGGAGTGCGACTTCATAGAGTAATTTTGCGAGCGCGTGAAGTCTGGCAAGGTGAATGTCAGCAAAAAAGCAAAAAAAGCTTTTGTATATGTTTAAGTTGTACTCAATTTCAAAAAGATTCAGGGACCAAATAAGCATCTTAGAGTAACATCCATGGGTATAGTTTGTTCTTTTTAAAACGTGGGCTCACTACTATAGTACTAGTACTAGTACCATACTAGTGAGGAAACGAATTTCTGACAACAGAACGTTTTGAAACTGAAAAAAAAAAAAAAGGAAAAGAAAAACTCAGAGAGACAGATTACACGCACATAATAACTTGTTTTTGTTGAATAAGACCAAGTTAATCAATTAATCTATCCGTTATGACAACATCTCAAGTATGAAACCATTTTTAGACTAATGTACAAGAGACACCTACAGCCGCTGAAACCAAAGCTGTCCAAAGGATCACTAAAGCTGAGGTAAACACATGTTGCTTAACACTCCCTTGTTTGCATTTTACTTGAATGATATCGTATACCGCCCGTCGCACCACAAGCCATTTTATTTATGCAACATTTAGCCATTGACGAGAAGGGAACTGGACAGTCTGTGGGTTCAAATCCTGTTCTAAGGCCCGTTTTTAGCGGGGCCTGGGAATTTAGGGCCCGAAGACAAAGTGGGCGGTGGCAATATTAGCAATCCTTCTTGGACATATGTTAAGTATAGCCGGCCCTCTTTGCCTCGAATGCTTCCAGAATGTGGAATTCAAAGAAAGTTTTACTTTAGGCATTGCATTGAGGGCTAATTATAAAAAAGGCAAAAGACTAAATTTTAAGAACTAATTTTTACCAAATTAATATTTGTGTGGGTCAGTCCAGTTCCTTTCTTTAGTCAGTTTAAGCCTCGATCTTGAATGCCAACACGGCAAACATAACTGAAACATGCCCTTCCACGGCCTAGCCCTGGCAAATACCGGCGCCACTGCGTGTCACTGGCTGGAATTGTTCTTGGTAGACCCGAGTATAACTCAGACTTCATCTTTATTTGCCTTAACGAAATTTACAAGACTGGAAACTCGTGTTATCTTTCTTCCCTTTTTAGAAAATTATAGTTGTACCCAGTAAGGAAAACTGGCGTGAGAGAGAAGGGCTAAATTGACTTGAAAAATAGATTTTTTTGCAGTTAAGCCACAAACGCTACAGTACCACTTTACAACAACGCCCTCGAGTTCCAGATTTCCTAAGTCAGATGGTTGTTCAATTTAGTTATTGTTTCGTCGAAACGCTTTGAGTTTATTGCACTGGGTTACTAATGCTTTTGCCTATCCTTAGGAAAGCCACGAGAGTTTAATAAGTGACATGGAGGAAGAAAATTATGGTACTGGCATTTCAGTCACAGGAGAACTCTTTGTGAGCATGCGCTATGAAATGCGCCTTAGTAAGTTTGAGTTGCATGTTCACAGCGCCAATAATCTGGCTTCTGCTGACTCCAAGAAAGGCTCTTCAGATCCGTAAGTATTTCCTATACAATAAAGCGTTCACAGTGCATGGTTTTCAAAATGTGGAGACCTCCATTTGAACCAATGGTGAGCTTGTAATGTGATCAATATTAAGCAGTTATTGAATGAGCCCGTGTAGGATGTGAAGAATTATGCAGATCGAAGAGGATGTTATCGGCAGAGGTGGATACCATCCTCCTTCGAGATCTGCATAATTATTCACATCATAAGGAAGCCGAATTTGATAATCATAAAGTTTTATTATTCATTCAAAGATTTCCAAGCTCTTAACAAGCTTTTTTTCTCGAAGACTTTCTTCAAAACTTTGGCACGGTTTCAGGATATAAGTAGAAGTTTTCTCACGCTCATACTCCTTAAAATGTAGACAAAATCAATCGAGCGACATGTTCTTCCGTTCAGATTTTAGCAAGAAATTCACGGGCTATTTTCGTTATCGGACAGCCGTAAACGCCATTTTCGTTTTCAGTTCACTCAGGAATAAACAGCTAGGCTGCCGCGCCTGGTAACGAGGTTGATCGGTGGAATATCATAGCGGGACAGAGCCCCATACTCATAGAATATTAAATAGAATATGGTCAACCTCTTTTCGTTTGGTTTTCACGTGATTGATCGAGCGTACGTACGTACGTACGCACGCGTCTAGGGATTGTACGGATGGGATAGGGGAGACTATCAAAAGAGAGGGAGGGGTGTTTCAGGCTTGTCTTGGCAAGTCCACATCTTGTAAATTGGACATTCACAAAATGGTCAATTGACAGCTGTCAAAACCGGATAGACATTGACCAGTATTACATGACCATATCGCAGGCTCATGTGTCAACTAATCGAGGTGACGTGATTTATTTGGAAGCTGTCCGCTGACTAGTTAATTGTTTTACTAGCTAGTTTGAGAGCACAGGAAAACTGATAATGCACACATATTGGAAATCAACGTTGTGATCAATTGACAGCTGTCAAAACAGGGTATCCGCTGACCAGTATAACTTGACCATATCGCGGGCTTAGGTGTCGACCCATCGAGCTCAAGTGTTTTTTTGAAGTTATCCGCTGACAAGTTACTAGTTTTCAAATGATCACAGGCGCAAGTTTTTTTTTTTAATTCATATGAAATATGTTGTGTTTTTGTACCGCACTATTAAAATTTTGATCGATCGATCGTCCTGAATATTGAATGCGTGCAATTTGTATTGCAAAATTGTAAAATACCGCATTCTGTCCGAGGTCTGTATAATAAAAACAGTGCGTCATAGTACTGTCTCACCTCAGATATAATGTATAAATGGTATAAAAGGTTGGTTTACACGCACCCAGATTTGTCGGCAAGATTTTGTAAAGTAAACTTGTCGAACGCAAAAAAAATTCGGCCTAATTTTTTTTCCAGGCTTAATTAATTTACGGTGATCAAGAGCCGTTATGGCTCTTAAATGTGATCGAAGATGATTGCCAGTTTTTTGGTGTACATATGAGGCTATCAACTCAATGTAAGATTTGGTTTACTCATGGGCTCCCCCGTATATAACTGCCTGCAGTTAGTACCCAAAGCATTAATCGTATCTACTTAGTCAATTAAAATGGGGGCCTAATGTACACTTAAATGCCCGAGTGTAAAGTCTCGACCCTTCAGTACTCGAACACCAGCACCTTGTGCAAGTTCTGGGGTGGGTACTTAAAAGTTGAGCCCAGAGTGTAGAGTGACCTAGGGCCATTTTTTTTTAATGTTAAGGAGCTTTTCCCCTGTACTCGGGCACCGCTGGTGCAATTTCTGCATTGAGTACTTAAACGTTAGTGCCCAGATTCTAGCCGTGCCTGGGCATCACATGTAAACATCGCCGCGTTTTTAAAGGTCTAGTGAGAGGATGAGCCTTTTACCTCCCTCTGTCGTGTCTGTTGTATTATTATTATTAAGGAGCTTTTAAACCACCTTAAAATAAAAATCGACGTATTTTTTAGCCTGTTCCAGGCTCCAAGATAGTGAGGAAAGCAGATCGAGAAAAGCTGCTCGAAAACATCGTGGGGGTTGGGCAGAGAAAAGGTAGTGAAGCCTATAAGCATGATTTTCAACACGTGATTCCGGTAAACCAGCTCCTAGTATACCCCACGACTGGTCAATTGTGACAGTATACTTCCGCGACAAATATCTAGGGCATGCAAACCCCTCCTACATTGGAAAGTTTGACACGAGAATTGGTTTTTCAGGAATCGAATCGGGCGGTGTAATGGGCTTTGAGAGGAATTTGAAAAGATGCTTTCAGGCTCTTCCCTTCTCTCTTCCTGCCCTTTTTTGCTCTTTCACTATTTCATTACTAGCTCACTCTTTTCGCTAGGCCACACTGCACGTGACCGAGAGCACTGACCGAAAGCCTAGCACAAGCTGTATTGTTTAATAGAGATAGAGGTATACGACTCTGAGCTGATTACCAGAGGCTGTATCAGTCTGTTTTAGTCGGCTTCATTTGAAATGATTTACTTAGGATTGCTTTTAAAAATCAGGAATATCGTTATTCAATTGATAAAAATGGTTTTTAATCTAATTGGAGAGATTTCTTAACAGTTTCTACTTCTTTCTTTTTTAGTTACGTGAAGACGTATCTTTTGCCGGATAAACGAAGTAAGCGCAAAACGAACGTAAAGAAAGAAACATTAAATCCCAACTTTGATGAAATATTGGAGGTAAATTGATTTTGACCTAATGTGATATGTCTTAACGTCAACTGTGTCTTTAATTATCGTTTTCGGACTTGGTCATCATTATCTACCGCACTGTCAGTGTATTATGATTGGCTCTGTTTCTGGTCGTACGACCAGTAACTTGAACCTACAAAGTTTTTTATGGCCCCCTTTATATACCATTTTTAACAGAAAAGGTACCCCTTTAGTATATTGACAAATGGTAACCCTTTCTCGAACCTGCATCCATTAAAGTTGCTTGAAATACAATGTCTTCTAATTTTTTTCAAAAAAAAAAATCACCAGAGCGTTTTGTTGAATTTTTTACAGCCATTAAATGCATCTGGTAGCCCTATTGGGCCTTCTTACAGACCGAAATGAAAGATTTCCTTACCTTTTCATATACTTCAACTAGGGAAATCACCATAGCCTTTCACATACCGCAAGCCTTAAAAAGGTACCACTTTCGGGCGGAGCCTCCCTGGATAAGCCATGGTAGGGAGTACCCCCTGGGGTTCCGCCCTCGACGCTTTCGTATCTCGTATCGCGTACGCATCTTTTTTTAGTGTCTCTTTATGTAAATTTAGAGATTCTTTCTTCAACCGTTTCTCAGTGTTGGAATATTCCAACTGATTGACGCCATGCCTCTCCTTTCATGTAGTATTTTATAGGCTATGACGAGCTCCTCACGCGGACCTTATCTCTTAGTGTCTGGCACAGTGCGCTGGGTCCAAACGATTTCTTGGGTGAAGTAAAAATTCCCATGAGCGATTTTGTGGAAGCACATGGCAACTCCATCCAGCAGTGGGTAGCAAGATGGTTTACTCTGACTAATAAAGTGAGTATGCTCTTATGAGCTCGGATCTCTCTAGCGAGAGAGCGGTTATCTTATATGCATCCAAGAAATTTTGATTGTCAGAAAATCGTCCTTACGTCCGTCCGTCTCTCATATCAGCGGATATGAAATTGGCTTACAAGGCGTGTTTAACCCATGTTATGATCAATTGACAATTAGCTGTTTTTATACTAAGGAAGCATTATCCGTCTGGACGAACTTGGGCAAACATTTTGTAGTTCGCCTGGTTATTCGTCTCAAGTACAAAGACTGGCACAAGACACAACAACAACACCAACAACAACACCAAAAGCTTTATTTGCATGACCATAAAGGAATTACAGTATTACAAAAGCTATCGGTCTAGATTTAAGAACTAATTCAGCTAATTAGTACGTGCAAAACATTACAAAACGTTACAGCTCTCATTCATTCATTCATTGATATTAATTTGGTTCTTAATTCAAAGCATTGCGAGATAAATGAAACTAATTAACAGTTAATTAAATAATCAGAAGAATTCATAACAAGAGATATTAAAGTATCGTGTGAAAGTGAAGTCAGGTATATTAGTTTCAAGTTTGGAGAAAAATATGTCTCTTATCTGAGAATAAGCCTTACAATCTAGTAGGAAATGATTTTCATCTTCAATTTTGTTACTTGTACAAAAGTAAAAGACACAGTATGCGTCCAGACGAACTAAATTTCGTAGTGCGTTGTTCAAGACGTATTTCGAAGGAAACTGAGTTCGTCCAGACGCTTAATGCGTCTTGTACCCTTCTTTAATTTGAGACCCATAACAAGAAGAAACTATATATGTTTTCCCAAATTCGTCCAGACGGATAATGCGTTCTTGGTTTAAAACGTCCATAGACGCATTATCTGTCTGGACGGATTATGGGTCCTCTAGTATAAAAATGGCCAATAGTAAGTATCCGCTGACTTGTGTCACATGACTGTATCACAGCTCAGGTGCACAACTCACTGAGGTGACGTGTTTCTTTAAAGTTCTTCGTTGAACAGTTATGGTATTCAAGTGATCATAGCCTCAGAAAACTTTGCCTCAGAAAGGCATTTCTTAAAAGGTCCCACATTATATCCGGTTAGAAAATCTAAAACAGTACAGGAAACGCATGACGTGTGATAAGGTTGAAAACAAATCGATGGTAGATTACATAGATCTACAGGGTGTTTGTATCATAGAGCGGAGGCCGAATGAAGAAGAAAAGTAAGATAAGTTGTAAATTCATCGATATTTCAAGGCCAGAAAGCATGCAAATGGCTACCGTGAATTTTGAGTTTTATTGCCCTGTTGATATTTAGCGATTTTTACTTGAATTCTCTGAAGAAATAGCCTAAAAACTATATGAAACACTTGAAACAGATTCGAGTTCCATCGAATACCAAAACGCGGCCAAGAAGATTTACTTTACGTTTATAGTGTCAACTAGCAGATGAGATGAGACTTCTAGCCTTTGACAAAAGACCTCTTAAGGGTGAAAATCAAACCAAAACATATAATTATAATAATTATATGTTTATATATAGTATATATAATTATATTAACGTAATCTTTACTTTTTCAAATAGCGTGACGAAACAGATGGTTTACCTTCAAATCCATGTGAATTGGTCTTGGCTTTGAAGTACGTTACCCCTGATAAAGTGAAAAACAAGAAGGGAAGACATAAAGGAGAATTACACGTTCATCTACTGGAGGCCAGAAATCTGCCAGGAATGGACGCTGACGGGATGTCAGATCCGTACTGTAAATGGTAGGCTCGCAGTAAATTAGCTATAACTGGAAGAACCGTATTTACTCAAATAAGCGCCACGGCGCTTATTTAATTATTCGTGTGTTCGGTGAGGCGCTTATTTAAAAGGCTTATACCAAGAAGACAAAACATTTTGATTGTACAATTTAATTTACCTATTACGACACCAACGCAAAACGGAATGTAACTAAATTGTGCGACCTTATCAGACATTCCGACGAACATTTCTTCTTTTATTTACAACAATTTCACGATTAATCTGTTAAAGTTGTGACAGTATTTTATTCAGCAACTCTTGACCATAAGAGTCGTTCCAGAAACGATTTTTTTGAAGTATAGCGCCCTAAACCTGGTTTACATAAGCCTTACAAGACAGCTGACACCGCCACCAATGGTTTCCCCGCGAAATGACTTCTGAGGAACCACTGCAGACATTCCATACTGATGACGCGTCACTACTCAGGTCTGGGTAAGAGTTCTGATTGGTTGAAAATTTGGTTTATCCAATCAGAAGCACAACACAGATCTAGTTGTGGCATTCATCAGTATGGAATTTTTGCGCTCGTTCTCCAGACGTCATTTCGAGGGGAAAGTTTACACTAGAGGAGATTTTTCCCGATTCATAAATGTCATCGAATCTATAACATTCGGAATCTTCGGATTCGCAGGAACCGTTTTTACACACATCAGTTAATCCCGGAACATTCATTTGAATTCGAAGTATTCACTTTAAATTCAGGATTTGAAATCTCTGGACACGCGAACAAACCAAAACTAATTCAATATTTCAACTGTTTTGTATTCTTACTTTTCAAATCATTAATTATACTCATGCAGTCAAAAGCCAATGATTTAAGACCATTTGGTTCAGATGGATGAATCTTGATACCCAATGGAACACCGGATAAAACAGCACCAGTTTTTCATCATCTGAGATCAAACACTTGCATCTTAATGAGATTGAGGAGAAGTGTGACGTCACGAAATTGAATAATGAAATTGGATAAGATCAATGAAGTTGAAATAGTGCGAATTCACTTTTGAGAGACGTTTTCGGTTTGATATCATCCAGAAATGTTGCTACCATGGCAACGTGACGTAACGATTGCTCTTTTCTATTCATTAACACAACTCATGGAAATAATGCAATACCAGAGAAAACGAGTCACTGCATATATAATTTCTTATTGTTTCACTTTAGGAGACATGTCAAAAACTCGAAACAGATGAAGCCACTCGGGTTACGGCCGTGATGAAGCACTCTCCCTCGTTTTAAACATATAACTTCCTGTACTCAGGAATATCTTTTCTCTTTGTGTTTCTCCCTAGTTATTTATTACCAGACAAGAAAGGCAAAAAAAGGCACAAGACACCAATCATTAAACGAACCCTGAACCCCACTTTTGATCACAAGTTTTGCTATGAGGAAGTTTCTCAGGATGAGCTGAAAGAGAGAGTCTTGGAAGTAACAATTTACGATTTCGATCGTGCTTCCAGCGATGAATTTATTGGTGGTGTCCGATTGGGCCTGGGCACGAGCTCCAACGAATGGGATGACTCCACCGAAGACGAGAGCCAAATATGGCACACGATGCTGAACAGGGCTAACGTTTGGATTCAAGTTGTAGTGCCCTTGAGGTCCAGTATGGTGTCCAAGAAACAAGTTTAATATTGGCTTTGTTTTGTGGAGATGGACAGTGTCGCGCGGAAGGCTTTACTTCCAGTATCCGGATATTTTTGGATTATTTAGTAGTTCCCGGGAATAGTCCAGTTTCGAATTCATAGCGGCCGCTGAATGGAAGCGCTGAATGCTCATTCATACAGTGTTAACCTCGACCTAAGGTAAATATATTCACAAATTCTAGTAAGAAGAAGACCTGTGTACAACTGTGTCTAATGTTTTGAACACAAATTCAGGCACCTTCTCGCCGGTATTTGCGACTATTTTTTTTAGGTCGAGGCTAACCCTGTATGAATGAGTCTTCAGTGTCTCTGTTCAGTGGCCGCGACGAATTCGAAACTGGACTATTTAGAGAAAGTGGTAGAAACCTGAGGGTAATTAACGTTTGTGAAAGCGTCTTTAGATGATCGATTGTTGATTTTTAGTCCACAGAGTTGTATTTCTACGTTTACACAAGTCCCTATCCATCTCCCTTTATTCATTATCAAGAAATTTTAAACATTCCAGTTTCAGTCAGGACGCGACATATTTAGTAAACCTACTGTAAAAAAAGGAATTCACAAAGAAAATTGAGCTATATTAATAAGTGAGAGAAAGACGTGTGGAGATAATTGCACTTTAGAAAAAAAGGAGAGTTGTTCGGCATTTCAATGAAATAACGAAAAATCTGTAACATTGAAAAGTCTTTAAATTATTGATAATGCCGTTTTTTCCCTCGGATGCTGAATTTTATCGAAGTCGCATAAAAGGACACGATAATTTAAAGAGAAAAAAGTTGCTGACTTGCAAAAAACTTTCACCGCTTTAGAATATTTGTAGATGAAGCTGATAAAATAAAACGAAATTTCGCGGAGTCACGATTGCATACATGTTTTCTTTGACTATTGTATACACTTTAACACTTGGGAGACAAGGTTGGGGGGGGGGGGTAATTTTGTAGGAACACTCCTTGGGATACGATACACTGACGATAAGATATAGCAAGAGACCTTCCACGGGTGATATCAAGGTATGCTCCTTTTTTGGGCGTGTAAAGTTTGCATCACCAGTTGAAGCGCAAATTTATGCCTAGCTGCCAATGTTCTTGACAAATGCATTCGGGATAGTAGCTATTATGCATTGTTTTTAGGACCTCAGCAGAGTTGAAGCAAAAAGAAATTTTTAAGGAAGCCAATATCCAAGCATTGGCCAAAAAGAGGATTAAGAATTTTTAACGTTTTCTCTATTGCTCTTGGTTTTCTTTGATTCATTGACTTCAATGTTGTCGTCTTATCTTTTCCCACATCAAAAAATAGAAAGAGGAAAACTCGGTGGCCTTGCTGAAGAGGCAATTTTTTTTTTTTCACAGGTGCAAAGTGGTTAGTCCAAACGCAACAGTAACGAGCGAGACATTTCACTGATTCCATCCCCGGTGTTACCTCAAAACGGAAGAGATTATACATTCTCGACCGCGATTAGTCGTATTGGCCAACTTTATCTCTTGTTCGTCCCCTGGAATACCACGTGACATAATGTTTATCCCATCAATCCTAAAGCTCCAGCAGAGATGGTGGATATCTTGAACATAGACCATAATGTAACTTGTTTACTCCCCTCAAAGTTTAGATAATCATTGTCTTCGATTTCTCTTGGGACGACTGTAATACCCAACAGAAATTGGAAATAATGGTTATCCAATTTTTTTTGGAGGGGGGGGGGGGGGGGTTAAAAAATGTGTATAAGGGTGTATGCGAAAATAGTGAATTAAATATAAAGGGGCCAACCGATCGGGGAATTAAGGAGGGAAAGGGTCATTGCCCTTTCCTCCTCCAAGTCCCTTGCTCTGCTCGCTTTGCTTGCTGATTTTTTTCGTCCCGTTATTTTCCTTTGTCCCTAACAAGGAGCCTAGTCCCAGGCTAAGACTTTTAACTATTTGGTTTTCAAAGTCCGTTGTTGATGAAAGGAGAGTTTTTTCGAACGTAAAATACTGGAAATAACAACTTCTGTTTCTATCCAGAACTAATTTGCATTTGGATCAATGTCTCTCCGAACGATTGGTTTTGTCAGGCTCCGAGGTAGAGATTTATTTTTTCAACAATTGTGCTCTTCTTGCTATCCTATATCAACGCTGCTTAATTGCCACAGATTTTCAAAACGGCTAAGTACAGCTACAATTTATAAGATGAAAGAACTAGAACGTGATTGCGAAATCTGACGGCGCAGAGTTTCACAGGGATATAAACGGGGACAGAATGTGCAGAAAACATCATCTGGATAATTGAACAGCTCTTTGTTTTAGTAGTTTGAGCCAATAATGACGAAACATAAGCGAAAGCCGCAAGGCCGCAATGACGTTGAACGAGGCGAAACTCGTCGAACACTCAAACTCTTCTTTATTTCCATCCCAACCAATTATTTCAGCCTGGAACAATTTTACCTTTTAACCTTTTCCAATTCAAGGAGTGCCAGTTCAGTTTCCAACCTTCTCAAACGACAGAGCGTTTTCACTCACGTGGCCAGTGGCTATGCAAATTTTTGGAACAAATTACTTAACAGAGAAACGAGTTTAACTCCCACAAGTCTAGTTAAGGACACCGACATGCCGCCGCTTTATTGTTTTACGACATCAACATGGCGGACGTGACGTGATATGAATAGGGTTTATTGTGGCAGCTTAATCACTAAACAGTTAACGCAATACTGTTATAAAAGGATAATAGTTTCATAAGTATGAAATCCATTAATGGACAGCGAAATTTCAAATTTTCCCTAGGGGTTATGTCCCCTCCCCTTCAGTGTTTTCACCCTTACGACCCTTACGGGTTTGGATTAGCACCCCTACCCTACTCTTAACCTTGCTCCGCAGTCCCTAGTGTTTAATAATTTTATTTGTGTCCAGGTAACAAATAGAATAATAAGCTCTTTTCTTTACCTGTCAAAACAGACTTTAATCTGAACATCTGATTGGTTGTGAGACGCTGTCTCTTGTTAAAAACGACAAGGCACAACTTTAAAGGGACCTGCAAACATAAGAAGTGGCGAGAGAGGCTGTATACCCCTCATGACTATTTCTGGCTTGAGATCTAGAAGGGAACGAAGATCAGTCGGGTGAGTTAATTAAACATTTAATCAGTATACGTAAAATTGCAGCTAAAGGCTTTTCCGCCTCCTCTCATTACAAAGCACATACACCTTTGTGCGAAGTTATGGTGTGTAAAGGCCAAATTTCCTATACAACAATTCTTTATTACAATGCTTTTCGTGGTTAAAATCATTATGAACTGAGGTGTCTAAACCAACACTTGTTTTTTTCTAAGTTAATACCTTGTTGATTATTATTAAGTTTTGAGTTTTCCTTGGAACTACAGACTGTATTTAATAAATCGCTGCGACCCAAGGTGTCTTTCATGTTCCTCGCTTTTACAGTGGATACCTAAGTATTTGAAACAAATGAGCGTTCGATCCTGTCATTGTTTTTCCAATTTTTTGGAGGCCTTAAAGTCTTCTTGGTAGTTTAGTTCAACGCTAGAAAAGCTGTGAAGGAAGTTAACCAGGGCAAACAACAGCGAATTAACTATTTCAGCTAATTGTCTGGAAACAACTTTTGATTCCTGATCTTTATCAAAAGCAAACAATTGTTTAGCATTCACCAGACAGCATAAAGGGCTCCCATGCAAAATGTTAACTTAATCTTTGCCCTAGGAACATCAATTGAAAATTGTTTATCCAAAATTACAATACGAGCAGAATTTTGTATTTGACGGATTATTTGTCGTTTTAAAAGCTGAAAAAAGAGACCGCGGTATTGTACTAAGCCTAACAAAGGAATATCAATTGGCGTCCTTTGTAATCGAGGTTGAACAATGACATAGACTTGAGGACTAAAAAAGGCTTTTTTCCCTTTCATTGATTTCTTGGCATTGAAGCTCATTAAAATTCCAAGATTTTTAGCGCATTTATTTAATGTAAAAAGAGTTCTTAAATATTTCATCACGGTGTCATAATCCACGTATTTCAAAAAAATTCTGCGATTTTTTTACATTTTGCTGATAGGATAAAGACCACGGTTGACACGCTTTTGACTGGAGGCTCAAGACGGTTCTCATTCAGTTTATTTGGTCGTAATTACCATTAGATAATACTTTGACTGGTATTGGCTTTTAAAACTTTTATCTCAGAGGACAAAACCCTATTGCACGCACAATTTTGAAAGGTGTATCCACTCAAGAAGTTGAATTGAATTAAAGTTTGTCTTTTTATAAATATTCGTGTGCAGAGGAAAAAAATACACTTAGAATACCAAAGCAAGGGTTTGAAAAGCTATTAAAGATTTCACGAACTGTTAAGCAAGACTATTTTGGCTGACACGTCACTTTTATTTTACTATTATTATTACGTTTTAGTCAAACAATGCGTTGGTTTTTATTGAGGCATTTCATAACATTTCAGTGTATATTAACTCAATTATGATAGCACTTTTTTCATGTCTGGTTCTTAGAACACTTTAATTAATGCAAATCGCTTTCCTCTGCCAAAGGTATCCGCAGAACTTTTTCTACCCTTCTTACGATACGATACGATACGATACTTTATTTAACATGGATACTACGCTTACCCTTATCAGCTAATTTGCAGGTAATCCACAGCAAATTATATTTTAAAAATTTAAAATTCAAAAATAAAAAAAAAATTAAATTGTAAAAATTTACAATTAAAAACTAAAAATATACAATAATTCATCATATGAAAACTGTATGAGAGTTTAGAATCGATTAGAACAACAAAGCAACAGGCAGCCGTTACTATAGATCCCGATTTCAGTCAAACTTAAGCAATCGAATTTTGTTCTTCACTTCATTGGTGCCTGCTTTAATTCTAATGTCATTTGCAAGCTCGTTCCATTTCTTAGCTGCAAAATATCTCCAAGATTTGAGACCCTATTTAGTCGTGTTAACTTTAGGCGATGAAAGGATATAATCATGTCGAATATTATACTTGGATGAGCGTAAGGTGATAAGATCTCTAATTGCAGGTGGAGCTTTGTCCGATATACTATTGTTTATTGTCAATAGCATGTCTTGGATTCTTCGAGTTTTTATGGATGGGAGTCTTATTCTTTCCAAGAGATCTAGATAAGATGCGCTTTTATCTTTGAACCTCAAAGCCCTTAAGTTGACTTTTTCCGCAGTGGTGCCAGACTTGGTTACAATAGTTAAAATACCGCAGTATAAATGCGCGATAAAGCGATTCCTTGGTTTAAAGTGGCAAAATGTTTTTCAATCTGTTCAGAGCACTTATCTAAGCACTTACTTCGCGGCAAATACTTTAGGTATTTTACGTATTTTATTTATTTGCCACACGATTACGACAATTACAAAAAGATGCCAAAAAAAAAAAAAAAAATGTAGGAAGAGATGGCGAGGAGGCCTAAAAGAAACTATAGAGCTTATGTTAATTAGGCCTCCTCAATTACAATTTTTCGAAGATGGCATAAAAATTACGGCGACGGATAAAATATAATATGAGGTGAAAAATTAAACTAATCAATATTACGGAAGTTTACAAATGTTGAATATTAAAAGGCTTTTTCCCAAAATTTTTGTTGGAGTATACTAATAATTATTACAAATAAATGCCTTAAGTGCTCTTTTAAAGGAGAAAGGTGAGGAAGCGTTGATGATGTTGGTGTTTAACGTGTTGTAAAATTTAGGTCCTTGATAAAAAACGGAAAATTGTTTGGTTCGAGTACGACAGAAAGGCAGACGAAATTTACACGAGTTTCTTGTATTTGACTTTGTAAGGTAAATTTACAATGAAATTTTAAAGGTAGAGTATGGTTTTGATAGGAGTACATGAATAAGGCTAGTTGTATTAAGTATATATCATGAAATTTTAAGATACCAAGATTTTGAAAGATTGGATCAGTATGTGCATCGAAAGTTGTTTTAGCTATAGTTCTGATCACTCGTTTCTGTAAAATCTCAAGACGAATAACGTTAGTTCTGTAAGTAGAGGCCCAAACTAAGTTGCAATAAAAAAGGTATGGATAGACTAGAGAAAAATATAGTGTTCGTAAGGTTTTCGTGGATAAATAGAAACTGGATTTACGAATAATTCCTGTGCATTTCGAAACTTTATTGGCGACATGTGAGATTTCAGATTTCCAATTTAAATTTTCATCAATGATTACTCCCAAGAAAACTGTTTCTTTTACTTGATCAATTTTTTGATTATTAATTAAAAGTTGAATAGTTTGATTTGTACGTTTTTGAGATGGTTTAAATGCAATGAATTTGGTTTTTTTCAAGTTTAATGAAAGTCTGTTAGCTCTAACCCATATTGACAACTTATTTAGCTCAGCGTTCAGTATATTAGTAAGGCAGTCTTTATCCTTGTGAGACACAAATACGTTTGTATCATCAGCAAATAATATCAGTTGTAATATTGTTGACGTGTTGATTATATCGTTGATGTAGAGCAGAAAAAACAAAGGCCCTAGTATTGAACCTTGGGGAACGCCACACATGATATTAGCACGATACGAAACATAACCATTGTATTCTACAAATTGAAGTCTGTTGGAAAAAGACTTGAAATATGATCGTCAAATTTTAACTTGTTATCAAGGACAACCCCCAGAAGACAAGTCTTTTCTGTAGTTTTTATGTCAACATCAGCTAATTTAAAGTTCAATTTGTCTTCCGATCTGCCAAGTACCATAGCCTGATATTTATCTGGGTTAGGTTTCATGCCATTTTGAATAAAACAGAGCAGCATTCTTAAGATCGATATTAAGGTTGTTTTGGACAGCACGAACATCTTTGTTAGAACTATGGATGTTTGTATCATCAGCATAGTTGACAATTCTACATTGTCTAATTGTGTATGCCAGGTCATTCATGAATATGTTAAAGAAAGTAGGTCCTAAAATAGAGCCCTGTGGACCCCTCTTGAGACTTCTTGCCACGTGGAGAAAGCATCACTAAGCTTTACTCTTTGATAACGAGAGGAGAGATAGCTAGGCATTAAAGATAACGCATGATCACTTAGGCCATAGAATTTAAGTTTCTCCAAAATAAGATCGTGTGAAAGACAGTCAAAAGCCTTTCTCAAATCCATGGCAATCGTGCCGATTGTGTTTGTCAAGATCTTCCTTCCATTGTTCAGTAAGGAGAGAAGTGCTATAGGACAACCGTGATATTTTCTGTTCCCGAACATGTACTTATGAAATACATTTTTAAAGTAGACAGTCAGTTGTTGAAAAAAAGATGTAGGATATGTTCAAAGATCTTGAAGACCGCTGAAGTCCTTTGAAATGGGGCACAATCTCGCCTCCTTTCCAGGAATTGGGGACCTCTTTAGAGCTAATAATAGTGTTAATTAAATGGCTTAATTAAGGTTGTATTATCGAGGGAATAGACGCCTTCAGAGCACGTGGAGGTATTTGATATGATGATAAAACTCGAAAACATTATGTTACCTTTACCCCTAGTTTTTAAGTTCACTTTCCACCCATCCCTGAACTAAGACATTTTTTCTTAGAATCAGAAGACCTGCAAGCTTTTAAAGAACTCTGAGAACATCTCGATCGGTCCGAAAATTAAGGCTACAAATCCGTAATAGATTTTTCTTAGATTTCTAGAATTCTATGAACTTCTTTAAGACTTTCAGACAAACGCGAAGGAGCGAGGGTGGGGGCAGCCCCTCCGGCGCACTGTGTCTCCTTTACATCCGCCCATCCCTTAAATAGAAAGTCTGGTTAAAAGCCTGGTAAGCCTGGTGAACCGTGGTTGAACCAGACTTACCAGGATTTTCAAAATAAAAAGTAAAATTGAAAGCCTGGCATGAGTATGATTACAAACCGAATTGGACGACACGAAGTTCTGTTACCAGTTAAAATGTGATATTTTAGGCTTTTTTAAAATTATGACACAAGAAATTCCGAGAGTTTTTTCGTTAGCAGTGAAAAAAGCATTTATAGCGAAATTCGTTGTATTGCGCTGTGCGTTTTGCATATTTTGGGTTTTTCTATTCCGCCAATCATCTTAGCGGATCTCCTAGGAAACACATATCTACTTGTACGAAACCAAAGGGTCATGGTTTGTGATTCGTGATTGGTGGTTCTCGATCCGTTTTGTTTGTTTCGCGTTTCAAGGTTCGTCGCATTGTGATCGTCTTGTTTCGGGCAATAATCGACTAGTTAAGTTTGCTTTGCAGATTTTTAAGATCTTTCTCATTCTTGTTACCTGCAAGAATAAAGCAACGTCTGCCTCCTTCCTTCGACAAAAAATCCACTCACCATAGCGATTTCCTTCGCTATTCTTGAGCAGTCTAGAGTCATTCTCAGCCAAGCTGGGCGAACACATTGCATTGTGATTTGCATTAGCCCCGCCTTCACTGAAATGATTGACGGAACAGAAAAACACAAAATTCCTTCTAAGTTCGCAAAACGCGCAGCGCGATAAAACGAATTTCGCTCTAAGTGCGCGTACGATCCAAATACTTAAGCATGACGCGTACAGTACAGCTAGTCCTCTTACACTGTCCTATAACTAGTACTGAAATCAGGATAGTTGATAGCCAATCAGATTTGAAAATTTTGTTTTAGTTATGATTAGTCATGCAATTGTTCATACTGCAGGTAGATCACGATGACTTCCCTTTGGATTCTAATTATTTGTGTGCTTCACAGTATCCAACTAACATCTGCTTCTGGTAAGAACAACGTTTTCAATATTAATTTCAAAAAAGAGGCTGTATTGATTTTAAAACTGATTTTCAAGGCAAGTAGAGATCTGGCTCAGCATCTGCAGTAATTTTTGCAGGCCATTTACTTAATAACCCTACCCGAGTTTAAACTAACCCCCTCAGACAATTAAATTCATGAGCCTTTCATTTCTGTCACAGCAAAGCAGTTGTATAATCAATTTGACTGATATCTCAAGTCCTTATGAAAATGACAAAGTACAAGGTTTCAGATAACACAGTCCTGTCAAATGATTATAAAAATCTAACAAGTGAGCATCTCCCCAGTTATGCCTTCCTTCAAGTAGTCATAAAACACCATTTCTTGAGAACCTTCCTTCTTCCATTCGACTATGACAAGTCAAGGGCTCTAAAGGAACTTCTCATTTTCTCGGAAAGTGTGTGGAAACACCCCGTACCCACGCCCCACTAGCGTTGGACCTTCTCGTATGAGGATTGCTTGTGTCACTGATTTATTGATTGTATTTGTAGGTCTTTCCAAGTGTAAGCTTGATCTGGGTCTAGTGGTTGATACAACTAAAAGTATTAATCAAGGAAACCCCAACAACATAAACCTACTGAAGAACTCGCTGAAAATCCTGATTCGATCGATAGACATCTCAGAGAATGGAACACACGTATCACTTGAGACATTCGCAGCGGAGAGCGTGCTACACAACAATTTTAAAAACGGCTCTTTCTACAGCGTCAAGGCCATGGAAGGTTTGATCGATAAAAGCATTGGTAAACTTAGTCAACCTACTCGACTTGATTACGCGCTATTCCAAGCGGACGATGAAATGTTTTCTCATGAGAGCGGGAATCGAGCTGGTGTTAGAAGTGTAATGGTTTTGTACACTGACGGAAAGTCGCACCCAGATACCAAGGATTTCATGGGAGCAGTTGCTAATTTAAAGGTCAGCTTAAAGAGAATATATAAAACTTGCAGTAATACTTGTTCATCGACTCTCTGATGGACTTGTACTATTTTTCTCGTTAGCAACAACTTGAACAAAATCCACATGATCGGGGTCCACATGATCACAGGGTCGTAACTATCAGAAAACTATATGTTTTTTAAAAATTAATAATAAACATTAAAAAATGTTATGAACTGATCAGCCGAGAGCAATGCAGTTTTTACTGGTCACAGGAAATACAATGATAAGAAAAAGAAATGAAATGCAAAACCTCAGAGAATGGAACACTCAGTGATTGACTAGAATTGGCTTAAGAACTATAGAAAGATATATCAACCAATCAGGAGCCGCAATCTTTTTTGGCCACTTTGAGACTCATGAGACTGGGTATGTGTTGTGCCGAATAGCAGTGTGGGATGTTGCAATGGTTTGTATAGGTAATAGCATGATTTGTAGTGACATTTGGCATAAATACCACGGGTGATATTTCAAAATTGTTTTACGTAATTTCACGAGCCTTTAGGCGAGTGAAATTTGAGACAATTTTGACATTTCACGAGAGGTATTTATGCCAAATATAATGTACGAATCATGCTATTATTTGTTTATACTACTACCCTCAAAAGGTTTGTAATTTTCACATGTAGGTATTTCAAATTAAGCTGAAATACCACTGCTCTTAGCCAATCAAATTGTAGAAATTTGTCATGTAGTAGTATAAGGGGATGAATTAATTTTGATAAATGAAATTTCTTCATGTCTAATAAGTTAATCATACTCATTTGCACTCGTGTGCTTTTCAAAAAGCTGAACTGCTTTTTTAAAAAAAACACTCGTGTTTAAAATTTTAAATTAAACGAGAAAAGTGTTATGGTTATCTATGCATATAGCCCTCTCAGATTGTATCAATCTGGTTAAACCAAGTGTGCATGTGTTTTTTTCTTTTTTTTCGCTGTAGAAACTATCTCATTAACCAATGCGAACGCGTATACTGAGCCGTGTATTTCCTCTTTTTTAGAAACATGGTGTTCGTCTAGTAATTGTTGCCATCGGAAAGTTTTCCAAAAAAAGAAGGTATAGGCGTATCTTGGACAAAATCGCCGGAAAAAATGTTATCTTTGTGCAGGATTATTTAACTCTCCAGGGCATCGCAGACGACATTCAAGCCATTATTTGCCGTGAGTAATTTAAAGTTTATTAACAGAGATATTTTAATTAAATTAAAATTATAGCAGTGAAACAAAATGCACTTGTTTTTCTATCAGTTTTGCTGTCCAATCTGAAAAAAAAATTGGATGAAAAACATTTCATGGACAGCCAAAATTACGGCCGAGTCCAATTAGGCTGTCAGAAGAATTTTTTGAATTCAATTATTTCCAAATTGGATGGCATGCAGTCCTCTTACTTTTGATATTAATAGACCTTTTCACGGTTTTTTTCAACTTTTGACATGGACAAGTTAGGGAAAATCCAACGATACCACTGGAAAGAGCGCGTTAATCAATAGTAGTAAAAGTGCCAAATTTGAAAGTGATACATCTTAATGGCATGAAACGACCGATTCGGTTAACTTTTCCTACTCTGGTACAGTTTTAAAGAGTGCAAGGATTATTTACGCCCATTTAATTAAATCGCCGAAGCAAATAAATCTTTTATAGACCAGAATTGAAGATTATACTGATTAGAAGACGGTAGGAGAAGTATGTAGTAGTTACGATTTCTAATACGATTTACTAGGTACGGTTCCCTATAAGGAAAATGCACTGGAAATCAGTCCAAAAAAGAGAGAGTAAAGTAAAAACTAAACAACCACAAAGAAAAAAAGAAATTTCTCTCTAGAGAAACAAGCACCACAGTCATATATCATTCTTTGAGGGAAACTTATTGTGGGTACCAAGTCGCTCAGGAAATTGCATCGACAGGGTTGCAAGAGGGATAAGTCTCAACGGTGTCACCGCCCAGCAAGCGAGCCTAGCGCTACTGTTAAAATATTAACATTGCACTAATGATGAAATATCTGTCTAATGTCACTCAGCACCTTCCCCTTGTGAACAATCCGCCGGCCTGGATGTAGCATTTCTCGTGGATCGCACAAGAAGCTTAGGAAGAGAGAACTACCAGCGACTTAAAGGTTTCCTTATTCAGATAATTGACGCCATGAACATTGGACCAAACGCTACTCATGTTGGTATCATATTGTTCAGTAAATACTCCAAGGTGTTGAACACATTTAGTGACTCCAGATACTACAAAAAATCAGAGGTACATTATCTGATTGAAGACCTTTCCGACAAACTGAAAGGACGCACCTTCATCGACAGAGCTTTAAAAGCCGCTAATAACACATTATTTACAAAAGAGGGCGGTGACAGACCTAAATTTCCCAATGCATTGGTTCTCTTCACCGATGGAAAAACCAACAAAGAGTCTAAACCTTATGAGGAAATCATCCCTTCTCTCAAGGTGAGTAATGGAGCTAAACTTAATTTCCAGGCACTTCTTCTGGTCTCATACCCAAACACCTCTCAATTACTAGGTTGCCTTAAAAATTATTCCATCGAACATATACACTAATCATTGCACCTTATCAGTCTCTAACAGGCACTTGTCTGGATCAAAATTCAAGGCAACTATCAAGGGAGCAGATATTCAATTGCAGTGCGTTACGAACTGACTTTAACAAAAGATAAAAATCGTATAACTCCTTTAAAACATTTGCTAAGTTGATATTCAAACACATTTATTTTCTTAGATTATTATTATTATTATTATTATTATTATTATTATTATTATTATATTATTATTTTCTTAGACTCCTACAATAATTAGGACAAACTCGAAGGAAATTCGATACCCTAGGACACAGAGGACTAAAAGCTGTCCTGCTGCACATCCCCGTACAGGCCATATAAGGGAGTACACCCCCCGCGGAGTAGCCTAATCACTATCTTAAAGTTCTGATTACAATACGCTTGTTAATACTTCCGCTCTTTACTTAGGCGAAAGAAGTTCGCATTACTGCTCTTGGAATAGGACCCAATGTTAAACCAGATGAACTGAAAAGGATTGCTGGAGACAACTATAACCACTCAGCCACTTTCAAAAATTTGCCGGACTTTTTCACTCAAATACTAACCCAGACATGCAGTGAGTGATTTCAGTTTTCATCTCCTTATATAAAATTTTCTGTTTTGGGTTGTGATTTGCTCTTTGAAAAACTCATTTTAAACCTCTTCAGTTGATATTTTCTAACATATACATCGCCTGGTTTATTTCAAACTTGCCCGATTTCAAGGGGGTTTCGTTTATTGTTTGAACGTTTGTCAGTAGAGACCTTACGATTATAAGACAAGGCCAGGATAAATCTTTCAATACTAAGTGGTGCTCGCGCGTGAAACAGCATCATTTTGGCGGGAAAACGTTAACGTGGTAGCCGTCGTCATTCTACTACAGGGTTAAGCGAGAGGGATCTTAAGATCTTATGATGGCAACGGTAATGAGAACATCAAAAAAGAAATTTAAGAATGCATCACGCTTTTTTGTACATTTCTTTGCCTTTACTGCGCAACTACGACGTGAAAATGCCTAATTTCACGTTTTATAGATACAGTATATAGTCCTTTTATTGGTTTTCATTTGCTGCTTTGTTTAATTCATATAGGTGTTGACGGCCGTTTTTCTCGCTGGGATTCTTGGTCTAAGTGCAGTGCGTCATGTGACTTGGCTGGAGTGCAAAAGCGCACCAGAACATGTACCAATCCTCCTCCACAGGGGTATGGTAAGAACTGTACGGGAGATTACGAGCAGAGCAGAAGCTGCAATACAAATCCTTGCCCAACAGTTCAACGTAAGTATTCATGATTGGTCCTTATATACATTTTGGCTTATAATTACTTGATACAAATGCTATAATATAGGGACGATTATTGAGAAAATTATTTCAATCCTACCGCATAACAATATTGAATTGTCCTCAGACGGCTTGCAGAGCGTCTTTTCTCTTGAAATCCGTTGAGCAGGTGAAAATGCATTTCCACCCTCACATTTAGCCTCTTTCGTTTACGAGATTGTGTCTGTTATTTATCTTAAATTAGGATTTAGAACTGTGGCTAAAAAAAGTAAAATTTAATATGCTTCACCCTGTAAATGTTTTTTTTTTTTTATTTTCTTCTTTTTCTCCGAATATTCTGACACACAGAGCCTGAAAGTCAAGACAAAGGAGCAAATGGAGTTATTTTGCCACAGCTTAAAGATTTGGAGCTGAGTGAAAACCACAGTGGAACATTAAAGTAATGTGGTAGGTGTGGTTCACAGAACCAAAGAGCATTTGTTGTATCAAATAAGGGTTACTTTAAGGCTTTCCCTTTCACAAATAATTGATAATTGTTCTCTAGATTGGTCTCGGACTGAGAATTTAATATGATTTGTGTTAAACGGAACATTTTAAAAACCATTAAAACTGTTTTATTTTTATTTTCTCCCTCCAACCTTTAGCGGGAAAATTTTAATTTGTTTTGATTCAAGGATTAAAGATTCATTCAATGCAACCGTTTAAGAGCTCAGTTTTTCCTGCTACAGTCTCCTCAACTGTAATTAAAAGTGGATAAATATTGCGTAGATTAAAAAAGACAATCTATGGAGTAGACATTACGTTAAGGGTCGAGTTGGGGGGCGATACGTAGGGGGAGAGGGGGGATAAAGATGCGCCTGTCCTGGGGCTAGGGTGGCGAATTTTAGCGCTCGCCTCCACACCTCCAAGCGCCCCACCCCCACGAAAAAAATAGACGCCTGCAACACAGGTTACGATTGAAACTATTTTTATTTCATTTTTATTACTTATTTATTTATTTTGTCATTTTAGGGTGGCTCTTCAGTCCTGGATTTTCATGTGGCTACTTTAAGCTGAAAGTTCCGAGGACAGCAATCACTAGGCCTAGGAGAAACACGCATTTTATTTTATACTTTTTTCATGTTTTACTGCAATCTTTGCACTGACGCTAACTAATGGCTTGTTTGCGAGCACGGAGCATTTGTAAAAAGAATACACCTTGCACAAAATCATATTCATAAAAGAACATTGTGGAATGTAACATTTTTCAAATCACTGCGCAGGATGAATAAAAAAAAGGAAATCATCATGTGGATAACGTTTGAGTTCTGATATGAGTATGAGTTGTAGTCTGTTGCATTATTGGTACTTAATTTCACGGGTTTCTAATTTCTCGTTTTCCGTGATAGTGGAAAAATCGCGAAATTAAAGACCCGCAAACAAAAATTCCCGAGAAATTTAATAGCCACATAGAAAATTCAAATCACAAAAAAAAATGAATAAAATTTGATAACTACAACATACACTTTACATGATACATGTGTTGGCAAACACCGAGAAGTTATTATATTTAATAGCTGATTTTACTGCTACGTTCCATCCCGTGACTGTGTCCTGATCTTCTGTCGCGAAATAACGTTAAGCTACGTGCAAGCGGACGTAACCTTGTTGGATGTGACATGTTGAGTACGTTTGCCCACCCTGTTGCATTTTGTTGCGTGTTGTTGCGCTAAGTATGAACCCAGGCAAACTTTAAGCTACGTGCAAACGGACGCAACAACTCCCAGCAATGTTGGGAGTTGTTGGCCAACAATGTTGCGTCGTTTTTCACTGGGCTTTAATGCGTTTTGCTTGGTTCACTTTATCTCGATATTTCAAAAAGCTCAGAGGACTAAAAACTAAAATCAAGTTGAGAACTCTTCAATCGCGAAATTTAATGTCCTTTTTCATATTTGCCTATTAAGTACCAATAAGGTAGAACACTGATGTCATCTGCGCTTCTTTTGGCGCCAAAATGGCTTTTTTTCTTAAACGGACGCTGATTTTGAGCTCGACTTGTGTGCAAGTCTACCCATGGTCGAATCCGGACACGAACCCGTCCTTTCGCATCCTAATCTTTCTCCCTAGCTACACTGCCACACTGCCACAACGATTCGGCAAAGTTCCAAAAAGGTTTCATGGGCACCCAAAGGGAAATTTTGAGAAAAATACCTAAACACATTAAACAAAGCATGAATAAAGTTTAATTTCTGAAGCCACTTTAAGCATTTTGGGAGATTGCGGAGAAAAATTTATCTGTTCCTCACTCCCAGCAAGACTGATGGAAGAGTTCCCAGTCAGCAAGGCGCACCTACAACCTGCAACCTGACTTACTGGGAAGTTTTCTGGCAGACGTATGTCCAGACATTACTGGCCAGTTTGGGTGTGGTCATAGGGCAAAATTCAGACCTTTAGTGTTTGTGGTTGTGTGTGTGTATGGGGTGGGGGGGGGGAATTGGTAGGACAATGGGTGTGGCCGAAAGGCGTCATTCAGCCCTTCAAAAAGGAAGGGGGGGGGGAGATTTCTGAAAAAATAACACATAGCAGCTATTCTAGACATCAAATACCCTCAGACACCCATAATTTTTTCCCAATACCACTTTCCTTCCAAGGACAAATCATTACTTCCATATCTTCCAGCCAGTGAGAATTTGCCTGAAGAACAGATATATTCTGCAGAAGAGATCCAGTGGGTGTCCCTGAAATTTCGGTACAAAAGCTAGCAGACTGTTTTTCTTAACTGATACATCAATAGCAGGTGACCTTAGGACTTACCTTAACATTTAATGTAAATTCAACTTGGGCTTCAACGATGACTTTCTTTCTAAGAATTTTTTAAAAACGTATTATTTGCTCTAGTTGTAATTTAATCCAGGGAATATATTTCATTTATCATGACTAAAGTCTTGGTTACCAATGGTGGCATCGACCGTTTTCGTAAACGGTGGATGTCACCATTGGTAACCAAACCTTTAGTCATGATAGATGTAATATATTCCACTCTCAATAACATGTCAAAAATTTTCCATGTGTCCCAAAAATGGTAACGACCGTTTACGCAAGGGACAACTGCCTCGCCAACCAGCACTTCGTGCATCACCTCACTGGTGATGGCGAGAAGTCCTTTGGCATCCAGAATAGCAGAGGATACAGCTGAATTTAGTTGCTTACACGTGATCCTGAAACATCCAATGACAGCCATCGATTAATCAAAGGATCAACAAGTTATACAAAACTGACAAGGTTATTTTTAAAAGCATTTCTGAAAAATTCCAACAAATCAGGAAGCAAACTGAATTCCTCCTGAAAAAATGGACCTCAGCCTGCGGTCAGTTGAATGAATTGTACACCTGAGCCCACGATACGGTCATGTGACACTGGTAAACCGATACCATATTTTAACAGCTAACGCTCTTAATTGACCATAACATGGAGGTCCAATATCAAGTTAACCTTTTAAGCCCTAAGAGTGATCAGCATCAAATTTCTCCTTGTAATATCAATGCTTTGTAAAACAGAGTGGTCATGAGATTGACGGACATGATCACACAAGATGATTTTGCTTGATATTTTATCAACTTCTCCCCACTACTTTTGTGGGAAATTAATAGGGGCAACAAATAAGAATCCAAATTTTGATCTTAGGTTTTAAAGGGTTAAATACCGATTGTACATACCTTGGACTCCAAGCTAGTTTAACATTTCACATCCGCAGGAGCCGACTCCTGACATCCGCTAACATGAATGTACGTACGGACCATTTTGTCACGACCAAAATTTCTTAGGCCTTGTCTACACGTATCCGTATTCGTTTGAAAACGCAACCTTTTTTCTCCGTTTTCAAAAAAATTTGCGTCCACTTGTAACGTTTTCGCATCGTTTACGCCCGTCCACAAGTATACGATGAATCGGTTTGAAAAGGATAACTTACCCGACTGCACATGCTTGACGCATACGTGTTCGCTATTTTAAGCCCGCAAAATAATAATAAGGCGCCACCTTTGAATTTCTTTGGTGTGGGTTTATATTGTTGTGACGTTCTTTTCAAAGTCGCAGAAACAGTTTGAAATGTCAATATCAGGGCAAAAACAAAGTCAAACTAAAGGGAGAACCAACCTTTTGCCTCTTGACACCGGTAGCGGAAATAACCTGATAATGTTCTGCCGCCTCCTGGAATGATCAGCTTGAAGAATTAATAAAGCTAAATTTTCCTGAAAATAAGCAATTAGGTTAGAAATAAGCCCAAGTATAAAAGAAAAGAAAGGGAAGCGCCCGTCCGCCATCTTGAATAAGTTTCTAATATTGCGCGGAGTGGACTTGAACTGATACTGTGTTCTCAGCGTTTTCAAAAAGATTCGTTTTCTGTGATCTTTTTCATCGGATACGTGCGGACAGAAGCTGTATCCGTAAAGAAAACGTTGCGTTTTCAAATGAAAACAGATTCGTGTGGACAGTGTCTTAGATGCATAGATAACCAAATTTTGTAACCATGGTGCCCTGTTGCGCGCGTGAGAGCTCCGGTTTAAATGGCCAAAACTTCTATTTAAATTTTTGAGAAACAAAATAATAATCCCACTAGGGATTCTGGGATAGCATTCGAAAAGACTGTAAACCAAGAGCCAAGATTTAAACCCTTTTCTCTTGATAAACCAACATTCTTGCAGGTCTATATGGCCGTGAAACTAACCCATGTGTTTGCATTATAAATTGATATTCCGAAATAATTATTGTGGTTAAAGTATCGTTAAAAAATAGCCTATTATTAAAAGGTGTCATGAGGCTGAGGGACGTTTGTATGAGAGAGATGGAGATTATATATCTGTTAGTTGTAAGAAACGGATCAATTCTTAAAAGCTTTAAATCGTACCAACGAACATATTTCATAAACCTAGCCTTAGTAAAACGAACTTCAGCAGAAAAATCTTAAAGATATATATTTTTGATAACCTGATGACAAGCATATTCAACTCTCCGCCTCGATTGTGCTCTCTAGATACTTATTGTAGTCGACAACAAAATCAGCATGCAGTATTCGTGGACAACTGGGAAATTGAGCATCTTTCAGTAAACAAATTTACCCCGGCTTTTGTGTCAATGAAGCATAAACCCTCAACTTCTTTCTGATAACATTTTAATTCACAACTTATAATTATATGAGACTCAATACACAGAATATTTAAGTAAACATGATGGTGACATTTCTTGCTAATATTTGCACAGTTCTTACCGAGCGTAACATGAAAAGAAACACCAAGGAAATTAAATGTCGTTGCCCGGCGTGGGTGAATGGTCCGTTATACTTCAAAAATATATGAAAAAAGATAATAATTTACTATTCTTTTTTCAAATTTTCTTGAATGGTGTACCGGCTCGAGGAAAACAAGGAAAATTCACGAATTGAAGAGAAAGAGAATTAATGGCGTTGCTGCTTAATGAAGGCCGGCTACAAAAATAAATTTCTAAAATGACTTATTATAATCTTTTTATACACCACTGTTTTACGTATTATTCTCTTACATTTCAACGAAAGCGAAGGAGTCGTGGAATTGAAATATTAGGATGGCTAAAATGCGTAGACATTATAGAGTTTTCTTTCCTTTTTTTGTTTCCTATACTTTGGAACATTATCATTCCTTAAAGAAGAAAATTCTGAGATATTCTTTCAAAAAAGCCAATTGCTAGCCTGAGTATTTTGAGCTTAAACTTGAACAGTTCGCAGTCAGGTTTTCTGACGTTAGTATCCTATTGATACAGCAATAAAATGGAATATCTTATCGTCATGGTATTAAAATCATGATAAAAAATGTCTATAAAAATAATAATAATAAACTCATATAAAATGAAACCATTAACAGTTTCTTTGATTTTATTAAATGAGATAACTTTGGAAGAGCAATTAAACTATGAACTGTCAAAGGGTGGAGAAAAAACACTGAGAGCTACTAAGGTTGTTATTATAATTATTAGTGAGAAAAACAGAGTGTATGTTACAAGTTCCTTTATTTGATTAGACATCGTTTCTAACCTTTCTTTTGAAAAAAACACTTCCATCAGAGGTACCCACCCATCAGATCGTTCGTAAATATCTCATACGGGTTATTACGTACTGTCTAAAAAGTATGAGCAGATATAGATCAACTCATTCTTGCACTAATACTTCGAGTTGGAGTCATTTTGTTCTAAAAAAATTTTACGTAAAGTTTAGCCGTGTCTTTAACAGATAGTTATAAAGACACCCTTTTGTTTTTTCTTTCTGAATTAGTAATGAGTTTGGAGTCTGAATATTTCCCCACCTGCACCCCTTTGGGCTGTTCTTTCCGTGTAATACAAAAAAAGTTTAAAAAATTAAATTGAAACAAGACCAATAATTTTAATAACAATAATAATAATAATGATAAATAACAATTATTAATAATAGTAAATTTGATTTTCATTACCAGAATGAGATTGAGTGTGTGGCTATGGAATCACAAGGAAAAGAAGAGATTTCTTTTTTAAATCATAGGTAGGACTCTTTAGCTGTTAAATTTGCAAAATTTACTAATATTTGACCAGTTGGTACTGATAAAATATACTGTAAAAACCGAGCCATTGAATTCGATATTGAATTAAAGAGGCTACCTTCACATCTGACATAACAACAGAGTAAACACTCATTCAATGGGGTAAAAAATAGAAGGCGGATTTTTAACAAAGACTAGCTACAAGATTGAAATCTCGATGAGATGAGATTAATCGAATCTTTTTTTGACAGCAAGTAGTCGCATCCTAGATCTTCTATATAGCACCACTGTAAACCTTTTTGTCGTTTTAAGCGACACTGAGACTGATTGCATTACAGTTGTATATGAACTGCTCATATACAAGCCGTTCACTTATTGTTTCGCCTTAAAGGAACAGAAATCTGTTAGGGAATAATCAAAAGATAGTATTACAAAGCACAAAGCCAGAGAGGCAGCTTTATCTCTCTGTACAAAGTTAGGTTATTTTGCTCTTGTACTCCGATATCAAAAACACATCAGGGGTAGATTGAGCCGCCGGATAAAAAAAAAATCTCCCGGAACAAGGAAGAAAACAGTTTATAAATGTGTCATATTTGTTTACTCCGGAAAAGAAGGGATATTAATAAAAGCAGACGGACAAAGAAACTAGGGTGAAGTCAGAGGTGAAGAGACGAGGACTTCGTTTTGAAACTGAACGAGTTGGCTATATAGAGGGAATTCTTTATTCAACAAGTGATGAGACCAGCTCAGTTTTTAGTTTGTCTCGAATTTATGGCAATTCTTTTGTTTCATGACAGAGGATTAGCGGAAGGTAAGATTGAAAATTCTTTGTTTTTCTTTTAACAGTGACAGAAATGACTAAAACTACTATAACATGGCCACCAGCTGAAAATTCTTCTGCGACTGCAAAGGAAATTTATTTTATTACATATATATTTTTTGAATATGTACTTAAAAAGACAAGATGTATTTGGATATTTTAACTCGTTGGGCGCCCACGATTTCTGAAATCGAGATTTGCTTGGCTTAGATAATTTTTTTAGAGCGTGGTGCTACTGTAAGTTGTCAATTCGTTTGTTTCAGGACTTTCGATCTGCCGGGCCAAGGTTTTCGCCCTGGCCGAGTTGTTTAGTTAAAAAATCTGAAGTTCTCTTGTTTTTGACATATGGGAAGAAACTGAAGAATGAATGAATGCAGTCTTTAGTTTCCTTATTTGCTATGGCATAATGATAGCGAGAGGTTATAAAAAGTCTTTATATTTAATAGCCTAATATAAAAGCAGACTAGTTCTTTTTTATATTGGCCTCAGCGCCAAATGCTAGGATGTAGAGAAAAAATCTATGAAGTGCATGATTTTCTTGAGCAGGTGTGATTTTATCGCAACGCCAACGCGCGCAGTTTCTCTTTTTCTTCTGATTTTGTCAGGGGAGTGCACACGCTCGCGATCGTCGAGCAGCGCCTTAGGTCACGCGCGTGGTTCACCGCTGTCAATCGAGAGAAGTTTTCAAAACCTTTCAAGTTACTTTCAAGGATGAATGTTTAAGATATTACCCATATGATGTTTGGAAGTTACAAAGGCGTGAATAAGAATCTCAGTAGTTTGCGTTGATAAGTATTTCCTTATGCTGGAAATGGTGCGAAGATGATAAAATGCAGATTTACAAACATTGTTGACATGGCGAAGCATGGACATTATAGTGGTATCGAAGATTGCATGTAAAGAGGGCTTGATTATGTCAGTTCCAAAGCGAAGCGGGGGTAGGGATGGTTGTGGATTATACTTTGAGAATAAGTAAAGAAGCTCAGTCTTGTCTTTGTTTAGTTTTAGTCTGTTAATGGACTTCCACTTATCAATGTCGGACAGGCATTCCTCAATCTTAGTGATACTGTTGGTTAATTCCACATCGTTGCTTGTAGAGAAAGAAATATACAATCGAGTGTCATGGGCGTAAAAGTGACATTGCATTTCATGGAATCGTAGAATGTTCGCCAGTGGTACTGTGTAGAGTACATACAGAATCGGTCCAAAGACAGAACCTTGAGGTACACCGCACTTGAGCTCGTGAGACTGTGATCTACACTCTTCGATTATCGCGAATTGCGAGCGATTAGTGAGGTGGCAGCGAAACCATTCAAGAGCTATGCCAGAGATAGAGTATTTAGAGTACAAGCTTGTAAGGAGGATATTGTGATCCACAGTCTCGAAGGCAGCAGACAGGTCTAACAGTAGCAGCATGACACAGTGACGTTTATCAATAGCAACCAAAACGTCATTGTAAACACGCCCAAGGGCGGTTTCACAACTGTGGAAAGGTTTATAGGCAGGTTTTAGCGGCTCATTTATTCAATAATTTTTGAAATGACCTTGAGGTTTGAAATAGGTCTGTAGTTTGCAAGAAATAAATGATCTAAGTTGGCTTTCTTAAGTAGTGGAGATAAAAGAGCAGCAGGTTTCAAAGAAGACGGAAAATGACCGGACCCTAATAAATTCTCAATTGTCGTCCCTATGAATTTTCAAACAAAGTAGAGGGGAGAATTTGTTGAAGTATAGTTAGATTAATCTTGTGTGATCATGTCCTCAATTGTCACGACTACTCTGTTTTCTAAAGCACAGATATTACCATCAGTAATTTCAAGCTGATCACTCTTAGCGAACCTCTAAAGCCAGTATAATAAATAATAAATCTACCTGATACTGGTACTTTTGGCATTTTAAGCCGTTGCTTAATTTATTGCTCGGCTAATTCGAGCACATTGTGATTGCCAAAAGGAACTCTTTATTTCTTTTATTTTAAAAAATCATGTATTTTATCAGCTCTCAACAACGTGGAAGACGCAGATGAGTGTATAGAGTATGAAAAAGTTGGATGCTTTTGGGATTTTTTGGTGAAACCTCGCCCTTTGCCGTTGTTGGTAGAAGATTATCGTAGTACTTTTGATTGGAACGATCCTCGAGAAACCATCAAGAGGTAAGGCTTCTTAATTTAAAAGTTTAGCGTTTAGTTTGCTAGAACGTAAAAATTAAACGCAAATCTGGGTTATTTAACAGACAACGTTGAGAGAGATTTGAGATTGGTATTTAACTCCTATTTCCCATACCTCAAGAGATTGCTAATTCTATGTTGTTTCTGAGACCTCACTCTAGCTGTAACCAGCATGCCAATAGTTTCTTCCCAGGGTCTATAAATACTGGAACAAGTTACACGGTGATGTGGTGAATATTAAGGATAATGACATTTTTAAATCTGCCGTGCGCGGCCATCTTATTAATCAGGGAGAGTGGTTTTAATTTTTTATTTTTATTCTACTCAAAAGTTTATTTCATTAGATGGAAATTTTAATTTTTTTAGTTTATAATAATGTTATTTATGGATTTTTTTTATACAATGTAATTATTTTTGTTAAACTGGTGTGATGCAGTAATAAACTGCTTTATTCGGGTGAGTTAATAAATTAGAAATAGATGTCCCGTTCTTTTTCCACGATAATCCCGCATTCCGAACTTCTTTTATGACTCTCTCTCTCTCTCTTCCGAACTTCTTTTATCATCCGTGTTCAAATTTTGGCAAATCAAGCTTCCCTGTTATGGTGCCCAATAGGTTTTTCGGGATACGGGATTTCCCCTATTTGAAGCTCGGGATTCAGGATTTTTAAGCAAAATCGGAGTGAGATTGGAGAATTGAAAGGGTAAGCGAGAGGTGGGAAGCCAAAAATAACTCTCGGGATTACGGGATTGCACGAAGCTTTGGGTCAGGATTACGGAATTGAAGAACCTCCTCACTCGTTTTTTGGAATCAACCATTTTCTAGGTGAATATTCGACTTCTGATTGCTTCCTGCTGAAAATAAACGGAAATGAATTGACTAACTCTTGAGAAAAACCAAGCTGGATGATACAAGAACAGTAGTTTGTCAAATTAAAGACGCCATAAAAATTAGCAACAAAGGTCCAAACTCGAAATAAAATTTTTCATTGGGTCTCTAAGTCTTTTTTTCTTTTCTGTGGATCTCTTCACGAAAATTCCTTCAAATAAAAAGGTCATAAGATAAAAAAAAACAAAGAACGATCACCATGATGTATGATCGTTAATTTTTAAAAACGTTACGGCAAACAGTGTTTTTTGGCCAAAATCTCTCTAATAAAGCCATTATAAAAACTAAGCAAGTGCAACAATTACTTTTTTTTCTTCTTTTCCTTCCTTCCTCCCGGCTTTTTCTTTTTCTCCTTTTCTTTTCCTTCGTAAATGTGTTGGAGCTTTTCGGGCGCAAAAGCCTAGCTAACTCAAATGACGGCAAATTCGATAGGTTCGTTTTAAAACAATCGGCTAGATATAGTTCCCTAAAGGTCTACATAGAGAATAGAGCGGAGAATATGTTTTGTCTATCTCCAAAGTAACCAATTTAAGAACTAAGAGTAAACTTTTGTTGTTCTTGTTGTTGTTGTTGTTGTTTTCAATTGACTAAGTTGCTTAACCCTTTAAGGCCCAATGGTGTCCAACATCAATTTTCTCCTAACCATATCCACTGATTGTCAAGAGATTTGGTTCTGAGAATTAATAAATTGATCACCTAAGAGAAAATGCTTTGATCTTTCATCAAATTCTCTCAACTTATTCTTTAAGAAAATGTATAAAGATCAGTTTGGAGAATTTGTATGTGGAAATTGGGGCTTAAAGGGTTAATGTGCCTTGAAAATTATCCACCAATGTAGAGAGGTCTCGAACTGCGCCAGAAAAGTTTCCCAAAGAGGATATACTTATTTTGGTCTTCAATTCTACGGCGAATGTTGGAGCGGTGAAAACGCAACGAAGACATTTAACAGGGATGGAAGCACTGATCGTTGTCTCATGGTCGTCAATAACAAGGACTACGAAAAATGTGACGACAGTAGAGACGAACTGTGCGCAGGAGTTGAATTTTCAAATTATGTCTACAGAATTATTCATGCAGGTATGCTGTTTCATTTTTAACAACTTCATCTTTCAATCCTTTCTTGATTCCACTTACTGGTAAATGAAATCCCAGAAACTAATATAAGAAAACGCTTTACACGTTTGGCCGCGGTGGACGCGCGTGATCATTTTCGTCTCTCGCGCGTTTCGCTCGACGGACTAACGATGGATTTCCATCGCTGAGTACTTTTTACGTGCGTAAGCACGTAAATTTACGCGCGTACGTAAAAATTACGCGACAAAGAAAATCCACCTTAAAAAAGGCAGACTGTTTCTAGTCTAACGCGCGGAGAATCAGACGAAATTGGCCAAAAAAGAGAAAAGTGACTGCTAAAAAAAGAAGTATTTTGGTTAGACATTGACGCTTTTGTTGTTACCATAACAATTTCAACTTTCAATCTTCCTTTTCGTTATACCAGTTTTTTGAGGGAAAACTATGATTTAAATCCTTAAAAGATTATTTCAGTTTGCAATAAGGGGCAAAGAAATACGCCCCATGGTATGTCCGAAACAGGTCATTATTTAGACGTAAGCGACGGTCTTTACATGTACATTGTACGCCACGCACATAATTTATCGACATAAAATTTCACGAGAGCCACGTCGAGACTGTTTTAGACCCGGCTGTTTACAGGCCTCCGGACCAATTTTTTACCTGTGCAACCCGTTTACAAGGAACCATACAAATTGTATGACAGTACTGTTGTCAGGTGTCCTTACACAGTTTTCCAAGTGTCAGCATTAGAATGGCCTCTTTTGTCGCTTTTTTGCCAAAGGCGTATAACTAGACTCCATTCTTTTACCGCGCAAACTGTGTAAAGACTTGCATGGTTCAGGTGTTTAGTGGGCATAAGAATGAAATTTGGCCTACCTCTGATCAGGTCAAACTCTTGCACATTTTGCCGTTCAAAAAGTAACACGGGTTAGTCGGTCCCTTGTAAACGAAAGGCGGATCCTTTTCAGTTTTTTTCCGTTCAAAAATTTGTCAGGATAGTCTTGTGTTAATTGTGCTTATGTTAAAAAAAAAATTGAGGCTCTAGAAGCGAAAGAAGCTGTGCGCATCTCGTGTTCCTAAAATTGCCGTGTTTGTAAGGAATTTAACAACGTTGTCCACCATGTTAATTCTTTGCACTTAGTTTAAGGTACTAGCCCCTTCTTAAAAAGGAAATTTTTTCACCAGACACTATTTTCTTTGTGAAGTAAATTTCGTAAAAAATATTGACCACCAGAAATGTGGTTTAATGATAATAATGTAGCTGTTTGTAATAATGATAGCTGTAGTTCTTCTCAAAGTTTTCTAACCATCGAGTTAAAACCGTAAACACTTTGACAAAACGTTCGTCATAGATCAATGCCCCTTTTTTTTTTAATGACGGAGCCACTTCTAACTCTTAACTCCAGCCTTCACTGGAAGCATTGAAGACTAAATATCGACACGAATAATACTTTTTAATTCATTGTAATTTTTTTTGTATTTTATATATATATTTTTTCACGATCTTTTACCGGTTCGCGGTAATTAAGGGGCAGCTTTGTTCCTGTGTTACGTTAACGTTTCCATAATTGTTGCAGTTGATGGTATGTTTTCTGCCTGGTCTGGCTGGAGCCAGTGCAGTGCAAGTTGTGAAGGAGGGCAAAAAAGAAGAACGAGATCATGCAACAATCCTTTGCCAAGCAAATGTGGAAAAAAATGCATCGGTAAAACCGAGGACGATGTTGCCTGTAATACTCAACCTTGTTCAAGTAAGATTTTTAACTGAGGTCATTTTTGGCTGAAACATTAAACAGCTTATTACCGACGTGGGCACCCACCGGATCTTCTCTTCCGTAGCACCCTTTAAATAGCTAGCCGTAACCGAGAATTATATATTATTTAGTGAAATTTAAAATATATACAGCAATGTCGACAAAGGTTGTCGGAAAAAGTGCACGCGTCAATCTCGAAAGGTATTGTGGGTGGTTTTGAGTTCACTGTTCTTCAAAGGAATTTAAGAAAATGGCACCAGAGGCCATGGAGAAATGTTTGCGAGTGCTAAAGGAAAGCAAAAAAAGTAGGTTCGAAAGCTACGGTGTTAGGAACAGTGAATTGATCGTATCCCATATAATTACCTTTCGTGATTGTCGCGTGCACATTTTTTCCGACAACCTTTCTCGAAAAAGCTGTATGCACAAGAAGCCCATAATATGCAGTACTCACGCAAGACAAGCTGAAATAAACAACATTTTTCTGGAGCCTCGAAACTCTCGGACACCCCTGCTTTCATTGACTGCTGATGTTTCAAGAGTTACAAAAATTGTTTGGGTCATTCGTCTATTATTTTGGTTGTTTCCTGTTGTTGCGGAAGCTATTTAGCCCAATAATTGGATTCGGCTTTCGTACATAAATGTATGATCTGCAGAATTATGGAGATCACTGCGGGTGTTATGCACCGAGGTCAATTAGGCCGCCGAGGCGGATTATACCCTCCCAGATCTTCTTAGTTCTGCAGATCATACGAGAGCAGAATAGCAGAATTGCTTTATTATTCATTTAAAATAATTCCTAGTTTAGAAATAAGCTAAAACATGCTTACCTCCATCGAAAACTGGCAAGTAACCACTGTAAAATAATTCCGATTGGGTACAGTTTGAAACTTCGGAGATAATTTCGCCTGGGAGCAAGCTCTCAGGGGCGCTCTGGCAGCAGGGTGGGGGGGGGGGGGGGGGGGGAGGAAGGAGAGCTTGCAGCCACGTCGCTGGAATTTGAATTCCACTTCCAATTCCCCTATGGCTCCCCGTCGACTGAGCTTTCAGATTTCCGCCAATCCATGCGAAGCGGAAACGAGCACGAATGTAAACAAACATTAAAAAACACGTGCCCCAAGGGTAATGACGCCATTATTAATGTCATCTCCACCAATCAGCATTTCGCATCTACTTTTTCGATGCAGATTTTCAAATTCCAGAGACGAAGTTGCACGCTCTCCTTCCTTTTCCCACCCCGATGCCAGAGCGCCCCGAAGAGCTTGCTCACAGGTTAGAGATAGTTTGAATCATAGTATAACTGGCTCCAATAATAAATAAGCTTCCATGTGATTCCATTTTACCAGCACCAGAACCCTGTGAGGACACCAATTCGAAATGCGAACTTTATAAGGAACTGGGACTATGTAACAACCCAGATGTGATTAAAAGCTGCAGAAAAACTTGTGAAAAATGTTCTTAATCCCAGAAGCTTCTGTATCCTGGTTTCAATGCAAAGTAAGTTTCACACATCCTATATTCATTCTTTCTTTTTTTTTCTTTCATTTATTTTGTCATAAATCAAGTAACAAATATACAATTATCAAAGCATATAAATTTAGTTTTTAGTGAAAGCATCTAAAAAGTAATTATGTGAAGATGTGCCATGGCTATGGCAAGGACCCCGAAATAGAAGCAGTAGAGGGCTTATGGATTTAAGGCGTCCTAAGAACATCAAATATACAGTACTTAATATTAAACAAATATACCGAAAGCCACTACTCTGTTCCACAACCTAAATGTTTTGCGATACATGAAGTAATACTCGGTATCCGGAACAAAGACAACAAAAACGTTCGCTGCAGAAAAAAGAAAATAAGTAATATTAATGATATTAACAACACTTTAAAGAAAAAGCTGAAACAAATTTTAAAAAAAGATATAACATCGTAAAAAAAATCCACCAATTTGACTAACTACAAAGCAAGATAAAGGCTAGGTTCAGGCTTCTATACATAAAGCTCAATGGCCGACCAAATTTCAGGTGCCCGAGCACTGGGAGAATAGGGAGAAGAAAAGGCGATTTTCTTTTAACGAGAATTGTCGGCAAGCACAAAAAGTCATTTTTATTACTGGAGAATTTTTAAAAGCATTTATCTTCTTACAACAACCCACCAAAGAAGAGATCTGGAGATTCAAAGATTTGTTAAACCGCGGCTTAAGTTAGACTTTGTTTAAATATTTGGCCCATAGTGTTTTGCATGTTGATAGGAAACAAGGAGAGTGATTTTGGCCTTTGCACATCTTTCTTTGAGGGTATATGAGGGTCTGAATTTGTCTTTAATTTTTGATAGTGATAATGTTGGACATTTTAAAGAAATAGTGACCGAAATGAAATCTTTCTTTTTTTATTATTCAGGCGAACATCACGTTTATCGATCGAACGATTTTTACTGGTGTGAAGATGAACACGTGTCCTGTCACTGTCTAAGGCAGAATCCTGGAAATGATACAACTCAAAAGTGCGATTGAAAATTGACTTTCAAGATTTAGATATTGTAAATTGAAAGCGATGTTATTAAAGTGAGTTAATTGAGACAAAACGTGCTACGTTACTTTGTACAAGCTACAGATAAATTCGCCACCTTTTAGATGAATTAGGTACGAAAGTCACTGTCAACAACGGCCCTATTCAGGACTACGTTCACTCGGAAGATCATACTCAACCTACTTATGAATAGACTCCCAGGTTCAAACCTTTCACAAAATGAATTAAATAAATCCGAAAATTGAGTCGCACCCTTTTGTAGGGCATCATTAAAGTTTTAAAAGATCTAGAATACAATAAGTTTTTTTTTTCAGTTGACGTATCCATAACAGCACGATAATCCCATTGTTCCTTTTAAATTTCGAAGTCACAAAACAAAACTGGTCGATGGTTCTCCAATTTGTTTCTGATAGGCTAACCTTTGACTGCTCATGCAATCAACCCACATAAGAACATCGAGGGTCTGAAAGGGATCAGTAATTCACTCTCAAAGATATCACTAATCTCGTCATATACAACTACTGGTAAACCTTCGACCTCTTGAGTGCATGGAAAAAATTTTTGGTGACAACGGCATTACTCTACACTTTCCCCTTACACAGTAATGTTGTAAATAAAATCGTTATTGTTACAGCCGGCGCTATTTCTCTTGCATACGATTTACTGATAAATAATGAAATTCACGAGTGTTTCACTTCCCCACCTTTGCAACCCTGCTCTTTCATTTTCCCGCTATTTTTAGGCGGCAGCGTGGACGAGTGGTTGACGCGTCTTACTTAATCAAGTAGTCCTGGGTTCGAGTCCCTCTCTGGCCAATGTTTCTCAGTCTTACCGAAATCAAATCGTCAGTCATGCCTGCAAATAGACCAAAGGGTGCCTCCTGGTTTTTAATCCTCTTATTCTATAGCTGTATTAGTCGTTTCAAAGTATTTGGTTGAGTACCTGTAAACTGGATTGCAATTGAGCGGCTTAGTGAGCTTCCAATATAGTAAGAAGTGTGGTTTTGGGGAAGATATACGCAGTACGAGGAAAAGCTGGAAACAAAGTAAAACATGGCGGGAAAAGTGTCTGCCTGCGTGACAGAAAAACCATAAAACAAAGAGATATTTGCAAACAAATGTCCAAGGGTAACGTAAACATAAACTGCTACATGGTAAACGACAGAAAGTAAAGTTAATTTACAGTGCTAAATTAAAGAAACTAAAAGATAAAGATATTACGCAATTAGGCTGCGCCATAATTAGAAAAGCGGTGAGAAAAGATAAATAATTAAGTTCTTTCATCCTTTTCTAAGAAAACAGGTAGTTTTACACCAATCTTTAGTTTGATTATAGCAACGGAGACAAACTTTAAATAAATCCAACATCGAAACATCAGGAAGACTGAAGTAATTATAACAGCAGAGGTAGTATTAGATTGATAAAAGGTAAGTAATATCTAAACTTTGCAAAAACAAATGTAGGACGTTAACGGCAGAATTCCTGGAAATCCAGCCTAAGTTTTATGGTAATACCGTTTAATAATAAATAGCTCTTCATAGGCGCTTGCATAATTATTATAAATAAAACGTAAGGCGCGTTGATTAAGGGCCTGATTACATGGGGGCGGGTCCGCTCAGGTGAGGTAACCCGCCTGTCCATAGAATCTCTTCCTACGTATCATGAAAGCGTGATCCAATGAAACTGAAAGATTATATGAACAGGCGGGTTACCTCACCTACCTGAGGTCCCCCACCTCCTTGCAAACAGGCCCTAAATTCTTCTAGTTTATTTGAATTGCGCCTTGTAGGACAATAAGTTAAATGAGGCTAAAGATAACCATTGTACAATCTCATTTTAGCATAAACATCAATTACATTTTTGTGCCTCTGTAAGACCTTAATTTGATTTCCAACCTTACGTACAATATCTCCAATATGCTTAGAGAAATGTAAGTCCTTATCTGACGAGACCCCCAAAGGTTTTATCTCTTCAGTATTAGAAATCACATAAGAGCCTATATATAGAAACTAGGGGTGCGTTTTTGTGGGAGAATCCAAAAACGGATTTGTGATCTCAGATCATATGGATTCTTCACTACCACAAAAAAAGAGGATCATTTACCATGACAACGGCATGTCCTCGTGCTCCTCGTGATGACGATAATAGAGGAAAAAACAACAAACTGATCTGGCGAAGAGAAGAAGGAAAAATAACATAAACTACGTATGAATATACGAAATGAATATATTTCGGTTTGAAACACAAACGTTTCTCAAATAGAATACACTGGTCTACACTCCTTAGGATAATAAAATTAGAAGAATTTAAAACTGAAGCGCAGATGAATTGTTTTTTTTTATTTTATTATTACTTGGAAAATTTAGAGCTTCTTTCTTGATAAGAGGACGGACAATCGACTTTTCAGTCCAGTTGAGAAATAGTCGGAAATATTTAGTTCTTGGCACTCAAACGTATGTCTTTCTGGAAAATACTGACCAACCATTTTCTGAAACATTCTGAGTGAAATCATTCATTTTCTGAATGTTTACGCTACTTAAATCCATTCTTTGATTTCCATCAATTATTTCACCATCAAATAACTCTCTCGACCGCTGATCGAGTAAACACATTCTGTTGTGTGTTTTAAAATGTTCCTTAGCAAATGTCCTCAAGCAAGCTTCACATTTCCTTGGCTTTTCCTGGACAAAGAACTCGACTATTTCAACAAACCCCATAATGACAGCAAGAACATTTTTAGCCAGTAGAACAGACACGTCCAGATGATACTCATGCCACAATATCAATCTCAAAACCAAGAAAGGTGCATTGGCTAGAAACATGAAACCGCAAATGTATATAAGTCTAAACGAGATTAGAGGAACCTCTCCGTTGTCGTTAAACTTGTTCAATTTGAGCTCAAACAAGGCAAGTGTCGGTAGAAATATATTCAAGCAGGAAAACGCTAAAATAGCATTTTCAAGCTCAGGTGTGATCTTTTCTTTTTCAAAAAGATACTGCAGCATTTCCACGCTGTCGAACAAGTCCAGGGTCACTGCCGACGTTATCTTCTCCAAATAATATTTTCGTCGTGACTGCGATCTTGCGTCTTGATGCGCATAAATGAGAAATAAAAACAACATTGGCGTCAGGCACAAATTCATTTTTATCACGTTAGGTCCAAAAACTACTTTTTTATCGTTGTAGATGGGGGTTACTAATTTAAATAAAGTGGCAACTTGAGGCACTAAATGCAACGCATAGACAATCCACGCTATATAAGCAAATTTTGTTCCATCCTCGGTAACCGCGGTTTTAACGCTATGTGATTTTCTCTTCGTCGACATCCACATCGTGTACATCCAGGTGGACAACACAATTACATCTGTTGTAATCCATACGAACCGCCATGGAGTCTCCATTTCGGTGATGAAATGAATGTCTAAAACGGCGCCTTGTACAATGAGAAATATAAGTGCCAATATGCGAGGGAAAACCTGGCGATATTTGGTCCTTCTGCTTCTTGCCATAACCACGCGTTCAGTCACTTGATGGTCTGATCACTTGCATCATCAAGTCCTTTATAAATTTAAAAATTCCTGCCCACATCATTATTTATTAAAGGTGATTCGAAACTGAGTAAAGGAAATGAAATGAGATAGGATAATTCACCTAAACGGTTTATGTTTTTGCTTTTAAAATTGAAACGGAAGCTTGCCTCATTTAATTGATACGTACAAGGTTTGATTTTTAGCTTTTTCGACAGCTATAGAATATGCACCTAAACGAACATCGCCTTGTGTCAAAGAGACAAAGATGCACTCACGTATAATTTATTGCTGAACGAAAAATGTCAATATTATATTAGCTCACATTAGATGGCATCCGGCAAAATCAATCTGGTAGCATGATAACACGAGTGTGCTAGAAATTAAGCGCCTTCGAGCAGTTTTTATGGTATATATGAACTCTCTCAAGGTTTTTTCCTCCATGAGCTTCCAAACAATGGTATCGGAATAAACTTTTTTCTCCAAAGATGATATAATATGATATAATTGACACTGTATCCTGCTTTGCCGGACCTATTGCTAAGAAAAAAAGAACAAAAGAGAGAAGGAAAGGAAGAAAGATTCTGTCTGAGTTGTTTTTTGTTTTTTTGCTTCAAATTTGAATAATAAATATATATAGGAAATTAGCGTCAGCGACAGATCTCAAGATAAGGTACACGATATTAGCGGTATGATTTTACGTCAGGTCAGTCAATGTACCTAAATAATATAACAGCTGCGAAATTTAAATTGTGCAATATCAAAAAGTTCTCATTACAATCAATCTTCAGCACGCCGAAAAACGAATGAACACCTATAACTCGCTTTTGAATGCTTCGGCTGCTAAGGTGTGGGTTTCCCAACAGGTGGCCAGCTCTGTTGCAAGCTTGGCGCTTGTTACATGCTTTATTTAGTTATCCAGAAGTAAGAGAAGAGTACTGTATGGACGAAACGCTCGGGCGTGATACTATACATAACATTAGGGAAACTCTAGATAGCAAAATTCATTATGATTCAATCATATTTGGACTTTAATCGAAAGTCATCTGGCAGAGGTATTTCGTTGCGGAAAATCCATGTCTCTGAAAATTATCTTCCAAAAAGATGGATTTCCTAATCAACAAAATACCTCTGCCAGATGACTTTCCACAGAAAAATGCAAATATCAATCCGTTTCTTGAAAATCCGATAATTCGGATTTCCCAGCTGGATGCAATATGCAGGCAAATTTGTTTTATTAAGCGTGAATTTCAGATTTTCGTTTTTGTAGTTATCATTACTATACTGGAATCTGTTCATTCAAAATTGATTTCTTGTGAGTCTGTTTGAACGGTTAGTTTGCGCATGTTTTATTTTAGTGCGTTCCCGTCAAAGGGTATCATAAAAGCATAAATTCATCCCCCTTTTCTTCAGGCAATAACCACGAAAAACAGAGTTAACAACGACCATCTAAATTATACCTGCATGGGTTACAAAATATTTTAAAACATAACGTTATTATTGTTTTATTTTTCATTAATTATTGATAGTCATTGATTATTAATCAACTTCGAGAGCCAATCATTTTTAGTATTTGAGCTAAAACTCGAGTGATTCGTCACTTTTGTAAGAGCTGTTGCTGTTTTTGTTTCAGTCAAACAACACCTACTTATATAAATAATCAATTTTCTAACGGTTGCAGCCATAGGTGATCAGGTATATGAATTAAGTGTTTTATCTTTTTAATAAATATATTTTGTCTAGGCTGATGAATAATTTCCTTCAGCGCGTACTGAGAAAGGCCTATTCCATTTTCTTGGAAGACATGCACGGTGGAAAACCTATAGGTCCTATAGACTGTTAAGTAATTTTAGAAAATTGGTATAAAAGAGAATTTTAAAGTCCTATTGCAGTGCCAGTCTGTTCAGACTTGAAAATAATAAAAATCTTATCGAGCAAATAATCATTAACATACAGATTATTTCGTACAGCGTTTTAAGACATCTAGTAAAAGCTTTGCATCAAATAATAATGTTTTTGCATGTTACTTTGTCGGATGCACTTTTCAACAAATCAAGCGACTTTTAAGTCGGCTCCCGTCACAGCTTTTTTCCAAATATTGATAATATGATACTTTGGTTTTGATATGAGAGTTTGTTTGATTTTTTGTAACCTTCGATTTAAATTTGAACAAGTAGCTGGAATTCCCTTCCAGTTAGAGTATAGAACTCAAGATAGATGCAGCTTGCAGGAGGTTAATGTAAAACTGAGAAGTTAAAGTCAAAGTCATCATCAGACGACAAACCTACCCCATAAAAGAAAAGAGTTATATTAAAAGCGTTTTTTCTTCCTTAAAGGCCTTGGCCAGGGCATGGGACAAAACAATGGCCGAGTGCTTTTACAGAAGAAATTATTAAAAGGAAGCGAAGGGTTTCTTAACTAGATTAGATTATCAAACGTGACGTGCTTTCTATTATGTCTAATTCGAGACCGACTAGTCGGAGACCGGTCGGTGACACAAAAAAAGAAGAAAAAAGACGGAAAACTGGAACGGCAAAGTGCTATCGAAAGGTCGACAAATGTCGATAAATTTTAACTAGGAACAAGTAATATTTGTGACTTAATCTTGGTTGATTCAACGGTACGCCACTCCGCAACTATCATTGGAACAAAAGGACCTGTGAAATGGGAGAGCCTCTTGAAGTGAACCAACTCTAATGTTCTTTTGGACAGAACAATTTCATCTTCTCTTTGTCCTCAATTTGCAAAAATAATAATAATAATAATTATGATGAAAGGCGCCCCTGATTTTAGATTAAAACTGACATAAAAGCCAAAGCTTTTGTGAGGTGGATATGGATATCGTATTTCAGTAACACCAAAAAACCGGATTTTATAAAAATAAATAAAAATATTGAGATCCCCCGGGACCTATGCATTATGGACAAAATCTACGCTTAGATCGAAATAAAAGTTTTGGAAACTTTGGCTACACTTATAACACTCTTACCAGTTTTCATGAGATCTGTTTTATTTCTCCAAACATGTCTTAATTCCGCCGCACATAATGTCAACGACAAACATGCACCAACAACCATGAACCACAAACTACAGACGATGAATAAAATTATGTCTCGAGACCACAAACTTAAAAGTCAAAAAACAGACAGAGTTGCAAAGCAAAAAGGAGAAAAATATTTTTTTACAGTGATCTTAAGCTCGATTATCAGCCGCTGTTTGGGAAACAAGTCCGCGCTCCTCTCCCGTTCATTTATTTCATCATGTTACGGTATTCACTCAGGTATCATCACAGGTAGCCCAAGCTCGAAATATGAGCATCGGCGAGCATCGGCCATAAAACGGCTATAAATCGGCCCGTGGACCACACAGGAGAGATGTAACACACATTGTAAGTAAGGTAAACTGTTTTTTTTATTGAAATCCTTTCATTTTCGTAGGTTAAAGAAACGATAGGTTTTTTTTCCCATACAAATCCTTATATTTTGAATGCAACAATGCCGATGCTCGCCGATGCTCATATTTCGAGCTTGGGTACCTGTGGTATCATCTGCAAACATACCCGGAGTAGCTTGCGTGGGAGACGTGAAAAGGAGAAGGGGAAGGGGGGATTTGGCGGGCTGTCTCGCGCGCTAATTCCCTTCCCCTTCCCTTTCAAACGCCTGTTAAAGAGGCTATACCGGGGTAGAAGGCTGAAGGCAATTGGGAAAGTCGTTGACGTAAATTAAAAACAGTAAAGGACTCTAGATTAATCCCTGAGTAACACCATAAGTTATATATTCCTCATCAGACAAGACACTTCAGGTCTAGTGACAAATCCCAGTCCCATGACTTTGATTAGAAATTTGCCTAGTAACAAAACGCAATTATATCATCCTGATATGGATGCCTATTTCTCATTTTTCATAGCTCCAACAAGGCTCGCAATATGGACCTAATTGTGCTAATTGTAATCTGTGCAAATTGCTATTTACTCTGGCAGCTGGAACCGACCGATTAAACACCCTGCTGTTTGTTTTTCATATCACACTGATATCACTTCTTGTATCAGTCCAATTTTTTTTGTTTTTATTATCACTTTGTTTCTTTCAGTTTTTCTTAAGCTGTTCGATATAAGGTAAATTCTTTGATTAAACATCAGTCTCTTTTGAGGTAGTTTTCAAGGAAATTTCATTACTCTTGGAAGAATTAAGCAAATTATCTCGTTCTTCAGTAACGCGGATAGTATCGAGTTTAGAAATTTCCTTCTCTTTTCTGTTTCTCTCTTCTTCAAACACTATGAATCTCGAATTTTGATCCGGTGGAAATGAACAAGTATCTAGATGCCTTTTGTAGAATTCTTTGACAAAAGTCTTCGTGCACGATTGACATCTCCTCGGTCTTTGATCGCCAAAGAACTCAAATATCTCTATCAGTCCTATGATAATGGCCAGAGAATTCTTCGCGAGTAACACAGAGACATTCAAGTGATATCCATGCCACAAAATCAGCCTTAAAACCAAAAAAGGGACGTTAACGAAAAACATAAAACTACAAATGTAAATAAACTTGAAAGAGATCGGCGAAATTTCTCCGTTGTCATGAAACTTGTTATACTTCAGTTCAAACAAAGCAAACGTTGGGAGAAAAATATTCATGCAGGAAAAGGCCAAGATGGCATTTTCCAGTTCAGGCGAGATCTCTTCCTTGTCAAAAAGATATTCAAGCATTTCGACACTGTCGAACAAATCCAAGGCAACCGCTGCTGTTATCTTCTCTAAGTAATATTTCCGTCGCGAATGCGATTTTGCGTCGTGATGCGCGTATATAAGAAATAAAAACAACATTGGCGTCAGGCATAGGTTCATTTTTAGTGTGTTAGGTCCAAAAACATGTTTCTCGTCATTATAAGCCTCGATTTTGAGCTTTAATAAAGTCGCCACTTGTGGTACTAAATGTGCTGCATAGACAATCCATGCGAAGTAAGCAATTTTCATTCCATCTTTAGCCAAAGCGCTCCGTGATTTTCTGTGCGACATCCACATTGTGTAAACCCACGTGGAAAACACGATAGCATCTGTTGTGAGCCAAGCAAACCTCCACATGGAGCGTTCTTCAGTGATCAGATAATAATCAAGAATTGCACCTTGCAGAATGAGAAAGGTAATCGCTAGTATTCGGGCAAAACCCCGACGAAAAACTGTAGTTTTCCTTGCCATGTTAGGACACACACAGAACGAAGTTGTTCAGGAGTCAGTCAGCAGTTGACTAATCAAGCGTGTCGACGTCATATCCGGATTAAATTCAATGCCCCACATGTAAGATAAGACTATAAGCCTCTTACACCCTTGGGAGTTAACGAAGCAAGTTTCAGAGGAAAACAACTTCCAAGGCTATCAACAGTGAAGTACTGCATGTTAAGAAGCCGAAGCCGCAGAATTATGACTGAATCTTGTTGACCTCAGGGCATGCTGTACAGGCGCCGTGCAATCAAAAACAACAACAACACTATTGGCATTTCCATGAGTAAACAAAAATGGCCCAAACGCTCAATGGAGCATACAATGGGCGATTAAAAACCATAAAATAAAAATTTAAGGACTTCATCTTCACAAAAGTCGGTGTCGCGTTACTGGCGAACGTTGAGACCGGTTGTATGAAATGAGGTCTGGGAACGCTAAATATCATTATATTTTGTCTTTTTTCTTTAAAATAAATAAAAGAGACTTACCTTTGATTAGCCTGCGAAAAAAAAAACCGGTAGGTACTGCCATACTAGCTATATTGGTATATGTCGCTGAGAAGGGTATGGCTTCAAGCAGTTTAGTCTGAGTTTACTCTGGGTATAGGGTGGAGCAATGGATCCTGGCAAAGCAAAGGGTATCATTTTACAGAAAACTGAACAGTTGCTCTAGCCTAGAATTTAGTCTAGACTAGGGAAAGCGGGAATGAATTGCCACTCAAAAAAAAGAAATCGGCAAATTTGAACTAACCCACAACTTAGTAAGCTTCTTATTCTTGATTCTCGTGTTGGTGACCTCAATAGCGACTCTAGGATAGGAAGGGAGTTTAGGCTCTCGCGTAGGGCAGCTGAACTAGTTATAGGCTAAAGGTTCCAGAATCCCAGCACCACTAGCCTGCGAGAGCATCCGGTTTTTCGGCTTTAGTTTCACCCGCCGAGAAAAATTTATTTTTCGGAGGGAGAGAAGCGACGACCGGAAATACGTCAGCGGTTCGCAGCATACAGCACCACATGCCCACCCCTAAATTCCTAAAGTTATACCCTACGCAAAAAAAGCGTGCTTATGCCACGGGTATTGTCGTATACAATCGTAACATTTTTTTTAGAACTGCAGTATTTAACTCCAGATCAGGGAAATGGCTGGCTTCACCTTTTAACCTACTTTTCAATATCAGAAAAAGATTGTGCCTTCACTTTGATTTCTTAATAAGATTACAAGCACTTCCGCCGGCACTAATAACAAAACATCTTAATGAAAGCTAACTATTCTCCATTTTGGGTACTCATATTCATCTTCAAGAGCTCGAGGCGCTCGCAGGAATGTAAATTACCCCCATGTTTAATTTACGGCAGCTTCTTGGGAAGACACCCCGTTACTGCTTGTTTTCTCAAGACAAACTTCTTACTTTGGGTAAAATGTTGGCTTAGGGGAGGGGTAGGTGATCATTAGTTTCACAGAATTCTGATCACTAGCCCTTCCCTCCCCAAAACATCAGTACAGTCAACAGACTTGCTACAGGTTATTAACCATACTTTATTGATTTTCCAAGCAATAATTAAATTAATTTTTAAATTATTTTTTATTTTACTTTTTCAGTTCATTGTTAAAAGGGTCTGAACTTCAGCACGAGTGCGCTATGCATTTTTTATTATTACTTTAACTATGTTCTGAACATCTTTACTTGTCCTGGCTTTGCTTGACTTGATACTTCACTTCCAGCTAAAAAAAATATCATATATATTATTAGAATTTAGTAAGTTTTAAAACTCAAACTGACTTCACTTCTCAGGAAATCGGTAATCGGATTTTCGTTGCAAATGGAATTCAAGCCTCAAATCAATTCACAATTTTACAAATGTGGATTTTTTTTTCAAATTTTTTACTTAATCTTATTTTCAGTTGAATTTCTATCCATTCAATTCTATACCAACTTTACAGAGTTTACTCAACGGATATTTGATTCGATGAAAAGAGACAAAAAGCAAGTACAGTGAAACCTGTATTAAGCGGACACCGTATTAAGCGGACACCCTCTATCAAGCGGACAGTAGCCGAAGTCCCAAAATTTATTTCCCTTATTTACTTTAAATGAAACCTTTGTTAAGTGGACACCTCTATTAAGCGGACGCGGACACCTAAAAAGTACCTGAAATAGTCATTTCTATTGTTGCCAACCTGTATTAAACGGACACTTGTAATCAAATTTCACTACCCAACATGCCAGACACTGGAAATGCGAAAGATTACTTCGAATTGCCACCCACAACTTTTTCCATTTTTACATTAAAAAACGTGACTTGACGAACTTATTTGATTAGTTTCACAGTATCTGAGAGCTTGTTTCACTTATCTGATTTCTTCAAATTTGAGTTGCAATCTATGTTTATGGTACTATGACCAATTGGTCCACTTTGATAAAGAAATTAAGGCAACGTATATCGTCAAAGTCTCTGGGAGTATTCTTAACATTTCCTCTGTTCATTTGAATGGCATTTGACATCTCATATGACGTTATCTAGCGAAACCCGTATTAGGCGGACACCCTGTATTAAGCGGACACTACAGCACTCCCCGAGGGTGTCCGCTTAATACAGGGTTCACTGTATATACGTAGATTCAGAAGTATAGCCAATTTATTCCGTCGGAAGTGGTGGTGTGTTTTGGTGGGAGAGGGGGAAAGGTATGGCAACTACTTTTCTGCTCGCCCGTTTAAAGCAGTTCTGATTGCAGTGGGATATGTAAACTCGATGTATAAACTGCCGCTCAGATAAGCTATCACACATATTACCCCACCCCCACCCTCAGGTATGAGCCAATATACCTGTAAACAAAAAAATGCGTCCGATCAAAGACCCCTCGGATTTTTAAAAGCCCCCTCCAAATAGATTGAAATGAATTCGATTTGTTATTACGTTTTGAGGCTTAATTGAAAACCAATAAATGCAAAACCTATTTAACCTAATCAGCACAGTATAGCATGTATATCTTGTTTCGAAGTCCGGTAATAAGCCCCCCTCGGATAAAAGACCCTCCGTTTATATATCCAAGTCTTCAAAAACTCGTTTATTATTCATAAAGAAAAAAACAAAAGAAATTGATGTTAAATGAGTGTTTCTATATCTGATAAAGACACGGCTAAACTTTACGTCCAATTTTTTAGAACAAAAGACTGTCACCAACTGTAAATATTAGTGCAAGGACGAGTTCATCTATACCAGAGATTTTGAAACCGTTCAACGCAGTTTATGGTACAAAATTTTTGCATTTATTAAATTTTTTAAAAACCAATATACTTACAAGGGAATATTAAGTTTCAGGCCATTTTTGCCCACGCCAACACCAACTTTCTTGCCTCCGACTCCAACGCCAACATCGACACCTCCTTCCTTATCTACGCCGACATTTACACCGTTGTCTTTGTCTCCAACACCAACATTTACACCTCCAAACTGCCGTGCATTCGTGTCTCGGGGCATATCATGGGGATACTGGGCGGCGTCCATATCATGGGTATATTGGGCAGCGTCCATATCATGGAGATACTGGGCAGCGTCCATATCATGGATATATTGGGCAGCGTCCATATCATGGGCATACTGGGCAGTGTCCATATCATGGGGATAATGGGCGGCGTCCATATCATGGGGATACTGGGCAGCGTCCATAACCCGAGGAAAATCAGCGTCCATATCTCGGGGATGATCAGCGCTCAAGTCTCTGTTTAACTTGTGTTGCCTAAGAAAACCAAACATAACATTTAAGCTTTAGGGCGCTTTCGATTCAACAAAAATTCCGGTCAGTTGAAATTTCGGAAATTCCATGAGCTTAATGGAACGGAACATCCCGGTTGTACAGATCCGACCCAAACCACCACCGCGCGTTTGGTTATTGCTCTTGTAAGCAGGATACAAATACGATACTGGGGACAAGAGTTTTGTAAAAAGGAAAGGGACATTTCGGTCGGTCGGTCCGAAATGTCCAGACCGGTCTTGCACTAACTGAACTGCAATTGTCCGTTGCATTTGATTTCGTCGGAATTTTGGGTTGAATGGGAAGCGCCTTTAGTCAGTACTTTTATTTTGAAACGTCTTAAAACTCCTTTGATATTCAAACTTCTCAAAAATTCCGAATTTTACCTTTTGAATAACAATAACAGAACACCACGGAAGCAACAAATATTCTAAACACTCAAATGAAGAATAATCCTCGCAGTTGTGAACGCAACTCATGCAATTGCGTAAGAAGCCTGAAGTTTTAAAGTCCTGAATTTCTTTCAAAGACTGTTTGGACATGTCGTTTTGCTGAACGTACTTCATAAATCTCAAATCGGTTTCTTATCAGAAAAATCGAACATCAGATCATGTCCTAACCTTACGAACTCTTGTAGACAAGTACGTGGATGGTCCTCGTCAAAAAATATACGCTTGTTTTGCTGATTTCAAAAGGGCCTTTGACTCCGTCTGGCATGAAGAACTCTTTATACATAAATTACTGCAAATCGGTGTAGGAGGATATTTCTATAAGCTAATACAGAACCTATATTCAAACTCCTCATGCACCCTAAAAATTGGTAGGAGTCAAACCAGATCCTTCCATTACTTGAGAGGTGTACGCCAGGGTTGCATCTTAAGCCCCTTGCTTTTCAAACTTATTATATATTAACGACTAACCATATCCATTTCAAAATACTTTATCAGATCCCATCATTCTACTAAACGGTACCAAATTTTAAATTCTGTTTTATACGCTGATGGCCTGATTATTTTATCCCGATCTAAAGTAGGTTTGCAAAATTGTCTAAACACCTTGTGTTCTTTTAGATGTTCTTGGACGTTAGATATCAATTGTAAAAAGACCAAAATTATGATCTTTCAAAAACGCGTAAAGAAAAAGTTAGACTTAGAATTCTACATAGGGAACCAGACCATTGATATTGTACACGAAACCACACATTTAGGAACCCGAACCTCCTCAACTGGTAATTGTAATGTGTCTCTCGAACACTTGAGATTAAAACCTTCCTTGGCTTGTAAAATATTCGACACCATGACCACCCCTATACTATCCTATAACTGTGAAATTTGGGGAGCTAACCAGAATCAAGATTTTAAAACGTGGGATGGCTCCCCAACTGAAAAAGCCCCTGCTAAAACTAAAGTACTTTTAATACTAAAGTAACCTCATGGTATACAGTTTTGTTTTGTTTTTATATCTTACCCTTTTCCAACTGGGAACATCAACACCAAGCACACAGCGCCAAGAATCGTTAAATAACAAACCCTCATCATGGAGTTCTAGTAATAAATGTAAAACAATCCAGTTGCGTTAAAACTCATTCATCCTTAATAAGGTTCAAGAGGGAATAGAGAGAAAGTTGACAAGAATTCAAGTCTTTACCTTCTGCGTATTCTACTAAAGGCCTAATTACCTTGGGATGCTCAACAATGCAAGTAAAGTGACAATTCTTCCCCTCTTGGTCGCGTTAAGGATGACTTTCAGTCGATATCTGCATGACCTAAGTTTGACCAACACGAAGCTATTGATGCTTTCTCCACGCCGTGAAACATGCGTTTTTCTTGACTGACGTTTAAAGACAGAGTGTTTATTTAAGGAAAAGAACTTCCCCAGTAACCTTGCATCACTACCTTTGACATTTACAGTTCTACGAGACGAGGCGAGCTTCTGCAGGAAGCTGGATTCTCTTTTGTGACCATTTTAATCAAAGGAAGTTCTTTGATTATAAGAGTTTTTACCTAATGACTTACTATATACATGAAGATACCAAGGTCTTACGTGATAAATTATTATAATTTGATTTCCAAGGAGTGTTTAACATCTAGCAGCCATTTAAGGGAAAACAGGAAGACTATGTCAATTTCTTTTAAACTGGTCATCATTCAATTTGTATTTTTGAAATTTTCACCTGTAGGCAAGAGAGTCTGATAGACCTGATGTGAAAGGTCTGTTTTTTCTTTTGTTAAAATTAAGATCTTGCTTTGATTATTTGGACTACTCTCAACTACACTGACTTAGATAGCGGAGCCTTTTAATTTTATGTCCAAGGAGTGCTTCCTATTTCAGTAAGAGCACAGGAAGACTACAATAGTTTTCCTTTTCAGGTCATTCTAATGCTCACCAACGACTCCAACATGGATACTAACAGCCCAATTGAAATTATTGAGGATCAAACCAACGGACCTCAGAATGCAATGAAAAGAAGAACACATTAAGGGGATTTAATCGAATATTCACATTTCTTAAACAAAATTCTTAAATTCGGCATTTTCACCGAGATCATAATGCACCTTGTTTATCCCCAAATATTTTTATATAACCATCGTTTCCAATTTCTCCTGGGAATTACAGCCGTCTCAAGAGAAGTCGAAGACAATGGTTCTAAAACATCTGGTGAGATGGGGAGGGGGTGGGGGGGGTTAGGTAAGGTCCATTATGGTCTTGGTGAAAATGGTGAATAAGAAATGCCACGAGTAAGTTGTACGGTTAGCAAACAAACTTTGGATTACAAAAGGTGCGTCTATAAATGCAATGATCTTCTTTCATATAATTCTTCACCCCGCAGTTCTCATATATGATTTTCATACATTCAAAACTTCATTGTTACAATTATAAGGAAGTTATCTATATGAACACTTCGAATGCAGGGTCATCTTGAACACTGCTCTGATAGGTGTCGGTGTGCACACCAAACTTAGAAAGACCTAGTTATGTATGTTCTTGCTTCTACAGCACCCCCAATCACCATAAGTGGTGACGAACTGGAGTCACTTATTTCGGAAGCATTATTAGTAGTGAAAATTGTGCTCATAAAGACATCAAGGCCTTCCTTGAGTAAGATCTTTCGTATCTACTGGCCCAGCAAGATCACTAATGAGGAACTGCGAAGAAGACGGATAGCATGAATATATCTTTCGAAAAACCCTTCATCTTGTAGTTTTTATAATAAAAATGTCAAAGAGGAACACATTTGTCCATAGTTAGGGCCAAAGGGACTAAGACAGAATATTGACCAGCTAGAGGTAAATGCCTCGCCTTGCATATATCAAACATAACGCCCTGTTTACCAGGGTTTCTGCAAAAGTAAAATGTTTACAATTTTTCTCCTCTTAGTCGGGTTAAGCTTTAGCACTTTGGTCCCATCTTCATTCTCGAAACTATTTAAATATGCAACCCTCATTCAGTGAAAGATGCTTTAAAGACAAAGTGTTCATACAAGAATAAAACCTTCTTTATAATCTCGCAGACAGACATCATTTAAAGTATTTTGAAATTTTCACTTGTAAGGGAAGAGCTTCTAAAATAAAATGGATTTTTCCCCTTTTTTTGCCAGCGTTAAAAACTTGCTTTAATTATTCAAATAGTACTTTTTTCATTGTGACTAACTAAATAGATAACAAGTTTTGCCTACGAGTTTCCACTAAGAGTCATCACATCCAGGCTATCACGGCCACCAGCACTGCCGCCAATAGACCTTTCATCTAAGTTTCCGAAAGTCTTTGAGAAATAGACAACACCCTTAGTAAACAATGATGTAGAGGTTACACATCCATATCGTAGATATTTGTTGCTATTCCTGCTCCAATTTTATGGTTACAAGCACTCCCACACTGATCAAATAATATAATGAACAAATAATCTGAATGAAACCTAATTTATTCTCCATTTTGGGCACCATGATAAAAGCGGAAAAATTTAAAGTACCCCTTCGCATAATTTACTCCAGTTTCTTTAAGAGACACCTCTTTACTGCTTGTTTTCTGTCAATACAAACTTCTTCTTTGGGTAAAATGTTGGGTTAGTAGAGGGGAAGGGTAGGTAGTCATCAGTTTCACAGAATCTTATACTGATCATTAGCCTTTCTTTTCCCCTAGACATACAGTCAGCAGACTTAGCTTGCTACAGGTTATTAACCTTCCTTTATTGATTTGCCAAGCAATGGTTGAATTAATTTTAATATTATTACAAAGGGAATCTGAACTTCAGCACAAGTGCGCTATACATTATTCATACTACTTTATCTACGTTCTGTGCTTCTTTGCTTGTTCTGACCTTGCTTGACTTGACATTTTCACTTTCCGCCGCTAAAAAAATTATAAATATTTGAATTTAGTAAGTTTAAAACCTCAAACTTACTTCACTTCTTGGGTAATTGGTAATCAGGACGGATTTTCGTTGCAAACAGAATTCCAGCTGAGAAATGATGTGATCAACATATCACGAACATGGGACAAAGAAAAAATCTGAGTGCCCAACAATCTATGATCCTCTAAATTCCTTCACCGAGCTTACAATTTGCCATTTTTCTTTAAACATCACATACATGACGATTTCGGGAGGCACACTAGGGGTATTAACGCCTTTTTCCAAACTTGAAAGACAAGCCGTTTATTTTCTTTCGTAACTTTGCTTAAGTGTACCATATGGGACTGTAATTAAAAAAAGGAAAGGAGTATTTTTGGAAAATTTTTTATGTGTCTTTCAACGTTTTGTCTAAAGGTTCACTGTTTCCTTAACAGGGTGAAGTATAATGATGGCTTAGTATGATGATTGTTTTGATTTCATTTGATCTTTTAGTAAGTATTACTATGACCACTGTATGAGGTCCTGTGCTTTTGCTGCAGATGGAAACACTCCTTGCACAAGAAATTACCATAGTTTAACACGTATACTATATAGATTTAGCCAGAGCTAAAAGCGAAGCTCCCGTCACAGCTGTGATTTACTTGAAGCAGTGAACTTGGAAATGTTGTAATAAAATACACAGATCTATTCTTAACTTTAGGGGACAACCACATGACGTTTGAGGGAGGGGTTCAATAGAAAAGAAACAATTGCTTCTAAAACAAATTTTTAACTGGAGCTTGCGATCAATAGGAAGTTAAGCTAGACTGTTCACAGTCCCCTATTTTTTCGTGAGGTAGCCTCAATTTTTTTCGCTTCCTCCCAACCCGCCCCCGCCCCCTAAATAGTTTTGACACTCATACAAGATGGCAGCCCGTAACGCAAAGCGCTCCATCTCGACGATCTTACGGAAAAATAGACGACTGTGAACAGTCTAACGTTAATCGGACTTGTCATTGGAAAACCCTTATAAGACGCTTGGCCTCGATAAGTTGAAACCTGAGCACGTGAGACATGTGATACTGGTCGCAAGCGCGGCGGAGCCTCAATTTCTATAGTAATTGGAAACCTAACAATAAGGGGAAATTTGTTTATGACGTCAGCGTGTACCGACTCGACCGTACAGACTGTCAAAGAAGGGACGGGGAAGTCCAAGACATATACTTTGCGTTTGTCTTGGCGAAAAGTTGTCCAATAAACCTAGAGGCAACTAATGGAGTTGTTCCAGTAAAAATCTATATTTTTTTCTCTTACAGTAAGAACACAGGAAGATTACATGAATACAACTGGAATGACAAGTGACATTTATTTGTCAATAACGCCACAAAGCATTTTCTTTAACGTGGATGGTGCGAGATAATTGTGAGAATTTTCATAACAAAAACTTATCTAAACACCGTTAACTGTAAATTTGCCTTGTAACTTGGAAAAAGTAAGTTATCCTATTAGCTATTGAACTGGTTAATAATGATCAACGCGAATTTTTAAGAACCGTTCCATGAGTCTCTGAAATGTACCCTAGAAAAAAAAGTTTCTCGTTATTTTAGCGTGAAAGTTTTGACAGTAAATTTTCGCTTTAAAGTCGAGCGACCAAAAAAAAAAAGAATTTCTTATTAAATAAGTGTCTTGGCTCTTGGTGACGTACAGGTACATTGCTAAGGCCATTGAGTTACCCTTGCAGTTCATTTTTCAGGATCATCGATGGAAGCAAACTGCTTAATAAAAAGGCATTTCTTGAAATATGCACAGACTGATTAATTTGTAATCATGCTTTTGTGGGGGCGAGATCGATACTCCCTTGTTTCTGTACGCCGGCATTAACAGCATTGCCTTCGTCTCGGACACCAGAAAGTATACCCCCAAACTGCCGAACATCCATGTCTCTGGGGCGATGAGCATCCATGTTTCGGGGAAACTGATTAGCATCCATGTCGTGGGGATAGTTGGCTTCCATCTCCCGGGGATAATCAACACTCAAGTCGCGGGCAAGCTCATCTTGCCTAAAAAATTCAAACGTAACATTTGAACTTTATCCAGTACTTTTGCTAAGTATTACGCCTTATTCGAACTGCACAAAAGTTACGATTTTCACCATTTAAATAAAAAGCAACTGAAGCCATAAAATATTCTAAATAATGAGATTTGTAGACCGGCCTTAGACAAGATACCCCCCTGACCATGAACGTCTACCTGGATTTTTTTTCCTGCAGTTCTCACCCGTATTTCACCTTCTCCTATGTTAAGACCTTTGGACATTACACTCTGCCAAACGAACCCCACATAAAAAAAGCAATTGACCAAACATTTTGTTTATCGTCAAAATAAATCAAGCTAGAACCAAAGTAGATTTATAACTCACCCCTTTCCAGCTGAGAACGTAAACATCAAACAGGTAGCGCCAAGAAGCGTCAGCGAAAAACCTTTCATCTTGTGGTTTTTATGATAAAATTGTAAAAGAGAAACTATTAAACTACATTAAAACACATTTATCCATAATGAGGGCCAAACTTAGGACAGAACGTTGACCAGAGTTTAAGCCCTAGCCTTCCATGTATTATATTTAAGTTCTGTTTACCTTGGCTTGCTACTAAAGTGATATACAATTCTTCTCCTCTTAGTCGCGTTAAGCTTTAGCACTTTGGTCAGTTCCTTATTCTTGAGCTGAGCTATTTATGCTACCCTCAATCCGTGAAAGATGTGTGAAAGACAAAGAGTTCGTTGAAGAATAAAACCTTCCTTAGTAACAGAATTCAATTGGTATTTTGTAATTTTCACTTGTACGGGACGAGCTTCTGAAATAAACTGGACTTTTTTTTGTCAGCATTGAGAACTATTGCTTTAATTATACAAATAGTACTTTTTTCATAGTGACTAAATAAATAAACAGAAATTTCTTGCCTAAGAGGTAAACTATAGTAATTTTATTCCAAAGGGGTGTTTCTACTTGCAGTTAGGACACAGGAAGACTACGCCAGTTTTCCAAGAAGTCGGTTCTTCTTGCAGTAAGGTCGCAGGAAGACTACGCCAATTTTTCAAGAAGTCATTTCCTCTTGCATAACATGTGGGAAAACAGGAAGACTACGATAATCTTCTTGTACAGGTAATTCTAATGCTTAATGTTAACTCCACCATGGCTACAGAAAAGACCAGCAGCCGTTTAAACACAGGAAGACTACGTCAATTTTCCAAGGACATTTTGCTCTTGCGGTAAGAGCACAGCAAGCTACACCAGTTTTCGAAGGAGATTTCTGCTCTTGCAGCAAGAGCATGCACAGGAAGCGAAGTACGCCAATTTTCGAAGGAGATTCCTTCTCTTTCAGCTAGAGCACAGAAACCTACGCTTATTCCAAGGAGATTTTGCTCTTGCAGTGAGCCGAGCACAGAAAGACTATATCAATTTCCCAAGCAGTTTTTCTTCTTGCAGTAAGAGCACAGGAAGCTACAACAATTTTCCAAGGAGATTTTCCTCTCGTAGTAAGAACACAGGAAGACTAATTCAAATTCCCAAGAAGTTTTTCTTCTTCCAGTAAGAACACAGGAAGACTATGCTAATCCCTTATACAGAGCATTCTAAACATTGTCATTAAAAAAGAAAAAGGTTTCGAAAGTTCGACGGTCATTTTCAAGTTCAGAAGTAAAAAAAATAGCATATGCTTTTTTATACAATTGTGAAAAGGCTAATGAGATACTGGCTAAAAACCTAAAATATTTATATAGAAACAATACAAGAAAATACAACGTGAATGATAGATCTAATAGAAACGCTAGGGCGATAAAAACTATATAAACGATCAACGATATTTAAAGGTGAAATCAGTTTTTTAAATAAATAGCTTTGCGCGGATCGAGTCACTCTGTTTGTTCCGTATTGGTTTGAGTTCACGAATAAACAGCATTTCGAAAATCAAACAGTCGAGTTTGCTCTAACACCTAACACTTTTTTAAGATTTTGAAATTGTTTGTAATGGTCTCCGCCAATTAATCCTAAAAAATATTCATGCTATGGCCTAAAAAAAAAATTCATACAAGGAATTTGATAACGAAAAAAATTTCTGCGGATCGAAAATCCCCCCCCCCCCCCCCTCCATAACTTTTCTAATGGTCTGTCCCTTAACTTGATGTTAATGGTTGTTTACCATTTACAAAAAGTTCCCGGAAATGCGGTTGAAAAGGAAGTGGAACACGACTTTTCGGGTCTTTCCAGCTGAGAATTTCCGAGAGCAACGGAACGTCTGGAAAAGTAGTCCTGTTCTCTCGGTCGCAATGTTCCAAACGGAAATTTGTGTTCCATTTCATTAAAGCTATCTTTCAATTTCAGGCTTTCTCCTCTGTTTTTCGGTAAATGGAACTGATTTGTGCAAATGATGAACGCGATTCCGAGGACAAATTTACAAGTCCTGAATTTTACTGACCATTTACTAAACCGCAAACCGACCTGTTTCCGAATGTAAATGCATAGTAAACAACCTTGGAAAAGGTGGAACACAAGATGCGTGTTCTTTTTACAAATTTCCACAAGGATTTATCAGTTTCAGGCTATTCACGGCCATCAGCACTGCCGCCAATAGACCTTTTCGTCGAAACCTTTTTGAGAAATGGACAGCGCTCTGAATAAATAATGATCACATCCATATCGTAGCTTTTTGTTACCATTCCTTGTGAAGTTGCAATTAAGAGACGTAAAAGTCCTGTAACTTTTGTAGACGAGGGTAAAACCAGAGTATCTGGAGAACAAGCGGGAACCAACAACAACCGCAACCTAGGTATGGCGTCGCTACCGGGTTCGGAACGAAGGAAACAGTGGAGGGAAGAGAGTGCTCTCATAGCGGCCCCACCGCTACCCATCTGTTTTGAAAACAGAGAAATCGTACTCCATCTTGACTTTAACTCATTTCCTAACAAATTTCTGTGATTCTAAATCTTAAGCTATGGTAAAACGGACAAGAAAAACGTGCAACTTGTTTTGAAACAAGAATTCAACAACCAGGATTGTCGTGGGGTTGAAGATACATGAAAGTTTCAGACTCGTCCGTATTAACCAGTGTCCACGTTAAGCGGGTTAATTTTAGTTCTTACAGCAAAGAAGAAACACTCATTGGAAATAAAACTATCATAAAATCACGCTTATTTCCGAAACTCGTCCTGTGTCACATAAAAATTTCAAAAATACTATTTTACATGTTGATATGCAAGGTTACTAAGGAAGGTTTTATTCTTAATTGAATACTTTGACTCCCACGAGGGCATAATGCAACGCAGTATAAACTATTATCATGCGAAACGGCACGTTTTACGGCGTGAAGTTAGCATAAATAGCTGCATGTTGGCCAAACCGAGCAGTTTATCATTGAAAGGCAAGGAGAGGAGAAATAGTATCTTTACTCGTTGAGATTCCCAAGGTAGAACACAACACATAAGAGGCGATTCTTTTTCAATTTACTCGTTGTCCTTTGGCCTTGTAAGTATGCCTTGAAGGGAATTTAACAGTCTCTATTCTTTTCACATTTTTATCACAAGGACTACAAGATGAAGCCTTATTCTATAATACTTATTGGCGCTGCATTTTTGGTGTTCGCGTTCTCAGCTGGAAAGAGGTAAGATATGAAAAATGGTTTACCGTGAATTACAGTCCGGCGTAAAAACTTACTTAAGTCATTTCGTATTTGACCTGTTCAAGTAACTTTATATGCCGTTAGAAACTTCTAGAAAGTTTGGTCCGATTTACTTTTATCGGGGTCTTTTTAAAGAGCATGTACGTAGAATACAAGCTCGCGCAGTTTTTCCTCTTTTTAGTATAAAAAGAGAGGTGATCTATTTCTATAATAGTTTCAAAGAAATTTAAGTTTTTAGGTTTGAACTTATCTGTAGTTTCAAATAAAGCGTTTATACACGTTTATACTTGTTTAAGCGTCGAATTTAGGGCTCGCCACATTGAGATGAATACAATGCAGTGCACCATTGGGGTCTAATTTAGCTATCTTAGTAAGGGCAAATACAGTCCAGTTTTCTGGAGCCGAATTGGACTCAGGGGCTCAAAGGACTGATCATGAGTCCGAAATTGAGCTTAAAAGGCTCTAGAAAAGGCTGAATCAAATTTTTTGTCTGCAGAACTTAATCAGCATTTAAAGGTTGAAACAGATCTTTATTAAACTTAAAAGCTTTTTAGTCGAGCTAGAAATACTGACAAAATGTAAAATGTTACGTTAATAATTTCTTAGTCAAGACTTTGAAGATGCTCAGCATGTAGAAGAAGATATGGCTGCCCAGCCCCCTTTTATTTATCGTCCTTATCGTCGTCAAGCCATGAAAACCAGGATATTTAATCTTGGTATCGGCGACAAAGACAATGGAGTTGATGTCGGCGTCGATAAAGACAAGGGTGTCGATGTTGGCGTTACAGTTGGTGGAAAGAAGACAAGTATTGGAGCAGGGAAAACAGGCGCGAAAATCCAAATTCCTTTGTAAGTTTTTGTATTAAATTGATATCTATGCAAATGATTATCAATTAATGGTCTGCCCAACTGTTCTTATCTGTCATTCCAAATATTTCGCCGTTTCCTTGATTGGGTTAAATCTCCCAGGTATTTCTACACAGCCAGCTGCCCTTGAAAGATGGGAACAATGCATCATCGATACGATTAATAAAAAAACTCAGAGAAAAGTGAGGAATTCGCCTAAGTTAATTTCAATTTGTTTGTTTGAGACTAAGGTCTAATAGCAAAAAAAGGGGGGGGGTTTGGAACTACGATTGCTTTTTACTGGGCTGCCTGTGATACGCCGAATCACCGTTAATTATTTGATTTTGTAACAAGTATCCTTTAGAATAAACGACAAAGTTTGCCTTCAATCGCGAATTTGTTATCACAGAAACAGGTTAACTACTTTGAACTTACCACAGTAAGAACTAATAACCGTGCAGGTCTGATTACCTGATAAGCGGAGTTTTAACGTAACTACATTTAAAAAATGATAACTGTTTTTCTTTTTAGTTGGAAGTAAAAAAACAAGTCAAGCAAGGCCAGAACAAGGACATAAATGATAAATGATTTATAGTCCACTTATCCTGAAGTTCAGAGGCTCTTAACTATGAACTAAATAAAGTAGAATTGAAATAAATAAAAATGTAAGTAATTCAATTGCTGCATTTTAAAGATTGCTTAGCAAATCAATAAAAGATGGTTAACAGTTAGCCAGTCTGTTTATTGTATATCTAGGGGAGGAGAAGAGGCTGTGAGAAAGATTTATAAGGGGCACCCCGAAAACATGGGGATCAACGTATCCAGATCGTATTCCTCAATCGGCTCAAACGACCCATCCAGATCATACTCATCAACCGGATCTAATGACCCATCCAGATCATATTCCACAACTGGCTCAAATGACCCATCCAGATCATATTCCATAACTGGCTCAAATGACCCATCCAGATCATATTCCACAACTGGCACAAATGACCCATCCAGATCATATTCCACAACTGGCTCAAATGACCCATCCAGATCATACTCATCAACCGGATCTAATGACCCAGCCAGATCATATTCCCCAACTGGCTCAAATGACCCATCCAGATCATATTCCACAACTGGCTCCAATGACCCATCCAGATCATATTCCACAACCGGCTCAAATGACCCATCCAGATCATATTCCACAACTGGCTCAAATGACCCATCCAGATCATATTCCACAACTGGCTCAAATGACCCATCCAGACCATATTCCTCAACCGGCTCAAATGACCCATCCAGATCATATTCCACAACTGGCTCAAATGACCCATCCAGATCATATTCCACAACCGGCTCAAATGACCCATCCAGATCATATTCCACAACTGGCTCAAATGACCCATCCAGATCATATTCCACAACTGGCTCAAATGACCCATCCAGATCATATTCCACAACTGGCTCAAATGACCCATCCAGATCATACTCATCAACCGGATCTAATGACCCATCCAGATCATATTCCACAACCGGCTCAAATGACCCATCCAGATCATATTCCACAACTGGCTCAAATGACCCATCCAGACCATATTCCTCAACCGGCTCAAATGACCCATGCGGAACACCAAAATACTGCCAAAAATTAAGACTGGCAGGTTTCTTAGACCGCGTTGGGCAAGATTATATGCAGAGGCAGGCGCAGGAAGAGCGCGGAACGAAGGCGGGAAAATAGTGGGAGGAAACCAATGAAATTGTTTATCAGCAAGCGACAGAGGTATCTTTCTTTGATTAGTTTTTATGAACCCAAGCGCTTCCTCCTTTGGGGCTCTACGTCACATCGTGTGACCATACTAATCGCACCCTAATTAACTCGTTGTAAACTATTTGGCACTTGCGTTCGCTATCAGCTATGATGAGAAAGTCGTCGAGATAAACTAATACAGTTCAAAAAGCCACGCCGAGTCATCATTCTGGGTATGGATTGAGTTATCCTGCGAAATATTTCCGGTGATTTTGAGGCAGCAAATGGCAGATTACAGTCGCACGTGTAAGTTGTGTGACTCTCTCCGCTTAATTGCCAAGCGATTTTTATAGCGTTGTCATTGGAAGGGTGAATAGGTACAAGACGATAAGCGCTCTTAAGGTCAATCTTTGTTAGATTTGCATTAGGCTTGATAAGAGTTACGTAAGAAAGAGAGAGAGAGACCTTCATTTATTCATATCAGGGTAGCCCATTCAGATGCCTTAGGCACTGCTATCAATTGGGGCCCGGAAAAAAAAAATTATGATTAAACTCAATAAAACTGTACAGTTATACTAAAATACTGTTAAAATTTAATAAATTATACAAAAAGTTAATCTTAAAATATGGACCATATACAGTTACAGTAAACATGAATAAAATCTAAAACATTAAAAATTCAGCCTGTTAAAAAATACAGAACCATTGTAATAAAAACAGTTTTTAGCTATAGTAAGTAAGTTCTAATCCTTGGCAGGTGTAACATGTTCATTTGCCTCGTAATTCGACTGTGGACAGAATTGTTGAGAGTACAACAGTTTTTAAAAAATTGCGGGCATTGTCCTTTAATGCATCTCTTGACAAGTTCATTAACATGGCCGTCTCTCGTCTATTTACCAGTGATTGCCACTTAAGATAATCCAAAGCTTTGTCACTGTCACTCATTTTTTAAACAATTTTAGCGGGCATGTCTTTGAAGTCTCACTATAGTAAGACTTCAGTTCCACACGGTGTCTCAATAATTCATGATAGAACGAATATAAGCTGTGTAAATGGGATTAGCACAGTCTGATGTAAGATTTCCCCCTAATGCGCCCTAGCATTCTCAGTCGTTTACCAGATCGCGATAATACATACTTAACATGAGAATTCCAAGAAATATGTTCATCAAATACAACTCCTAAATCCTTGAATTCAAAAACACGCTTAATGTGTCGGCCTTTAAACGTTATACCAAAATCTGCGTCAGAAAGCCGAGCTTGAAAAATGTTACCTAGTTGCGACGGAGTTTAAATTGTTATTCTCAGGGCGGCTGCAGTCGTGAATAAGATTGCCCCAACAGCTTTTAAAATTGTACTTTTTTTGCTATGATCACATAGTTTCGACTTGTACATTAGCTCGGCAGGCATCTACTGTACATTACGGGGAGACTGATGTAAAATCGAGCAAAGTCATTGAATATCCCTAGGCGAATTAGCATGTGCATACTGTGGGTGAGGCTGGATACAATTAGGCACAATATGCAAACATTGGAAGCGACAATTAGGCCACTAACATCCTGTGGGGGAGTTGAAATGCCTGCAAATGGTTGGGGCTTTTTGTTGCGAGCTATTTTCTGCTAGGAATTTTTTGCGGTGCTGGTTGGAAAGAGCCCAAAGTTCGGCGTTTGATGAGAAAGCGAGTATTCAAAAGTTGGGAGTCGCCTCCCCACCGAAAACCGTATTTGTGCATCATACACGACCACTGGCTCTTCAAAAGCTCAGTTAACTTGACCTTGTAGGATGAATAATCGGAAATAATAGAAGTGCCCTATAGTTTTCCAGTTGTTGCCAGCTCATGCATCATTCTCGAGTTTGCGGCTACATAGATAAGGTGACATTTTCTAGCTTTACTTTGGCTTTATTCGCTTTTATTATGATGCGAGCCCCACCCGTGTCATCAATCTCATGTTCGTCTTCGGGGCTCGCTAATGTATTTACACTAACAAGGTCTGGTATTGAAAGAGGCTTCCCACCATTTTGCTAGCGGCTGCTTTGGACGAGGCCGGCAAGGTGCTCTTGGTCGCTCCCAGTTTCAGTAGAGGGTCGTCCAATTCGCCTATTCCTTCTATCTTTTTGATACTTTCGTCAAGCCCTTCATCTACACCATTAATGAATACTTCCCTCCATTTACTGAATACTTTTGTAGCATATAAACTCAGACCCTGAATATGTAGCCCCCGCTGCACTAATTGATATCCCTGATGATTGGTGGATACTTGAAATACCTCTTCATGTTGTTACACATTTCCTTTCTAAGCTTAAGAGGACTGCTTGTGGCCCGGATGAGCTCACATACTGGTTTTTTGGGGATTTTGCCCATGATCTTGCCCCTGCTGTTGCCGATGTGTTGAACAGCTCGCTGCAACAACATAAAGTTCCATCCTCTTGGAAGATGGCGCAAATCAAGCCTCTACCAAAGGAGTCTCCACTGACTAGCTGTACCTAGCTTCGACCAATTTCTTTGACTGTTGTTATCGTGAGACTTTTTGATCGATTGGTCTATAGGTATGAACTTTCTAGTATTTGCAATGATTATATCGATTTAGATCAGTTTGCCTATCGTGAAGGCCATAACTCTGACTATGGCATTAATTAAGTGTCAACATGCATGGTTAAAGTGGCTGGATGGTAATGACGATTTTGTCAGGATTTTTTCCTTGGACTTTAGTAAGGCCTTCGACTCTGTATCACACAATATTCTCTGTAGTAAATTGAAGCAAGTTAAAATCAATCCATGTATTATTAATTGGCTTATTAGTTTCTTAGCTCAGATAAAGTAGAGAGTTGTTGTCGATGGCTACCGTATTAAATAATTATGTTTCTATAAATAGGGGTGTTTCTCAAGGTTTTGAGTTCGACAAGTTTGCTTCACAAAACATTGCTAACAAATCTGGGGGCGTGTAAACCAACCTTTTATACTTTTTGTACATCACATCTGAGGTGAAACAGTACCACGAGGCGCCGCTTTCATCGTACACACCTCGGACAGAATGCAGTATTTCACAGTTTTGAAATACAAATTGCACTCATTCAATATTCAGGACGATCGAAGCACGCGTGGGCTTTTAGCGAAACCGCTAAAAAATTTTCAAAAATCACCTGTACGGCCAGCCGGTTACGAGCTGCGGCGCTTTAACATAATAAAGAATTTATCATGTTTATTTTTTATTTAGCGGTTTTAGAACGATGTGTAATTGAGAGCATGATATGATGTGATTCGTGCTGTTGTATGCCTTGTTCACAAACTCGCTTATGAACAAATTGAAAGGGAGAGAATATCGTCTGAAGGGACTAGATCAAAGAGAACAAATATTCACCGAAGTAGTGCTCACTTACCGAGCCACGAAGCGTCTAGGTAAATAGCCAATCACCCCTAGCCACCGACACTAAGGTGAATAATTGGTTTAGTATATACTGAAGGCGTTTGTTTAGATCTTGCGGGGAGTTTCTTCAAAAAGAGTTGTATGAATTCTTTTCGTATTTGAAACCATTCTGTAAAAAAAGCTATTAAATTTAGTTTTAAGCTTACATGTGAACATGTCAGCTTAATAATTTAACGCAACACTTAATGTGCAATTGTAAACAAAAAACTATTTCACGGGTTTCATCGATAATTCAAGTCAAACAAACCAAGCTTTCAATAATGTTAAAAATTCCAAATCGAATTTCGTAACCTTCGTGTAATTGGGGAACAGCTTGTTTGATTACCTGTGTTATGTTACTACATGAGAAATTTCTGCAATTTGATTGGCTTAAGGCAGTGGTATTTCGGTTTAATTTGAAATACCTGCATGTGAAAATTAAAAACCTTTTGCGGGTTGTAGTACAAACAAATAATAGTGACTTTAAGATTCAACAACGCGACGGCAACGAGAACGTCGCTTAAAAAGTGAATTTGCGTTCCTTCAGTCTTTATAGCGATTATTCCTACCCACTTATTTTGTCAAAAGAAGGCGAACCCTCCTGAAGCTGAATTTCAAGGGACTATATCTAAGCTCAGAAAGAGAAATAAAATTTCTCTTAGCTTTTTAGTTTAGCTTTTTAGTTATTTCGGGTGTCCTACTACTGTATGTTCTGTTTATTTATAATTATATTCCGGTAAATTCTTTTAGTTGTCTACAGTGTTACACTGAGAAATAAACTGTTGTTGTTGTTGTTGTTGTTGTCGCTGCTTGTTTAAGTCCTCTATAAAACGCAAAATTAGGCATTTTAACGTCGTAGTCGTGCAAAAACAGGAACGAAATGTACAAAAAAGCGTGATTCACGTACGAAGTAGTTTGGTTTATTAAACCAATTGTTTTTTGACGTTCTCGTTGCCGTCCGCGTCGTTGGATCTTAAAGTCCCTAATACCATGGTTTGTACGTGATATTTGGCATAAATACCACTCGTGATATTTCAAAATTGCCTCAAATTTCACTCGCCTAACAGCTCGTGAAATTACGTATAACAATTTAGGAATATCACTCGTGGTATTTATGCCAAATATCACTACAAATCATGCTATTACCTATACAAATTTCTTTGTTTGTTACGGAAGGAAAGAGGGAAGCCATTTTGCTCGTAACTTACGCGAGTTTGGCGTCGCTCGCTCGGAGAAGCTAGAGGTGAATCAGTGAACAGCACTGGATATCCGGAGTTTGCAGCCAACCAAAGCGCGCAAAAAAACACTTTTCAATGTTTTAGTATACTCCCTTTACAAAGAACACCGGAGGAAAATCACAGAGGAATGACCTTAACGTCAACAAATTATGAACACTGCGCCAAAGCGGTAGTTTAATGCACTGTACTCAAACTGGTAAATGCATTGGTTATTCAGGAGGTCAATAATTTACTTTTTTGTAGTGACTAACTACATGGATAACAGGTTCCTACTTACAGGTACGTGGTTAACTATGGTTGTCTAATTTATGTCCAAAGTGAGTTTCCTGTGCAGTTCTTCCAAAAAACACAGGAAGACTCCGTCAATTTTCCAAAGAGTGTTTCCTCTCGCAGTATTAAAGAACACAGGAAGACTCTGTCAATTTTTCAACAAGTGTTTCCTTTTGCAGTATCAAAGAACATAGGAAGACTACGATAATTTTTTTATACATGTCATTCTAATGCTTTGTAATGACTCTACCATGACTACTCATGCAAAAGAACAGCTAAAATTAACAATAATTAGTTTATGAAGGGGAATTAAAGAAAAGAATTATAAATCTTCAAAGCAAAAAACGCTTTCAATGAACTGGGATAAAATTAATCTTTAAACAAAATGCAAAAACGATAAATTCCGCTTGGTATGCGCCACCAACTATGTGGAACGAACGAACTGAAGGCCTTACATGTGTTATTCAAAAGTGCAACAAATTTGTTACCCCAAAAAAGTCGCTAGAATGTGTATATGTAATATATAATTATCTTCCATCTCGGAGATAATAAGACTCTATGCAACTACTTTGACTTTGAAAATTGACTTGTGTTTCCAAACGTTTTGGGCTCCTGCGCTTCCTGCCTTCATATAATGCCCAAATATGGTAAGTCATTGCTAGTTCGACTTGTGATCAATAATGATGAGCAAGGCAGCTTTGATTATAGCTAAAATGATCAAGAAATTCCAACTTTCCAACGTGTCGTATCATTGAGGACTGTGATTAGAGACCTTTAGATTCTTAGAGAAGGACGACTACGATACCAAGACTTTCCCAAAACCAAGAAGTACTCGAGCGTGAACCCGCGTCATTTTGGCGGGAAAACGTGATAATCGTTGTCATTCTACTACCGATTTCGGCGAAAATCTCCTAGTAGCGGAAGCAAATTACCAAATGCTCGAAGTTTTATCATTTTTGCAATCGTGAGAGATCTTAACCTCCTTCAGTAAAAATAACCGTGTTAACTTTTCTGGTAGAAAACGACAGTAAACCCCGGTTAATATATAAGGACATTAACACCAAGAGGACATACAATATAGTGTCCGTATTAAGCGGCCTCGCAGAAAATAAGCCACGAAGACATGATTTATTGATGACTAAAGCAGACAAAGAGAAAGAAGGGTAAAAAAATTCACTGCAGCAAAAAGCCAAGAAGTGAAATGTGTGTAGCGAGAGGCCAAACTTTATTAAAGTGTTTTAATTGTGCTACCTATTTAAGCAATAAAATTGTGTTAACTCAAGGAAATCTGAAATAATTTGAACAGTCAGTTTACGATGTCTGCAATAAACACATTATTATGGCAAGAAAATAGACAGTGCGCTGGTAACCAGAGTCCGTAAAGTGGGGTTGAAGATACATGAGAGTTTGAGACTCGTCCGTATTAACCAGTGTCCACATTAAGCCGGGTTAAATTTAGTTCGTACAGCACCCAGACGATCAAACTCAACCTACTTTTGAAATGACTCCTGGGTTCAACCTTTCACAAAGAAGAAATACTCACTGGAAATAAAACTATCATAATTATTAATTTAGGTAACAACGTAATTTAAGAAATAACTTGCTATCTTATGGTTAGACACTACGTAAAAAGCTCTATCAATATAAACGAAGGGCAGCACCCCACACCAAAAGAGAAAATCAAGCTTATTTCCGAAACTCGTCCTATGTCACATAAAAATTTCAAAAATACTATTTTAAATGTTGATATGCAAGGTTACTAAGGAAGGTTTTATTCCTAATTGAATACTTCGACTCCCACGAGGGCATAAGGCAACGTAGTATAAACTATTATCACGCGAAACAGCAGGTTTTACGGCGTGAAGTTAGCATAAATAGCTGCGTTTTGGCCAAACCAAGCACTTTATCATTGAAAGGCAAGGAGAGGAGGAATAGTATCTTTACTCGTTAAGGTAGAACACAACACATAAGAGGCGATTCTTTCTCAATTTACTCATTGTCCTTTGGCCTTGTAAGTATGCCTTGAAGGAAATTTAATAGTCTCTATTCTTTCCACATTTTTATCACAAGATCTACAAGATGAAGATTTATTCTATAATACTTATTGGCGCTGCATTTTTGGTGTTCGCGTTCCCAGCTGGAAAGAGGTAAGATATGAAAAATGGTTTACCGTGAATTACAGTCCGGCGCAAAAACTTACTTAAGTCATTTCGTATTTGACCTGTTCAAGTAATTTTATATGCCGTTAGAAACTTTTGAAAGTTTGGACCGATTTACTTTTACCGGATTCTTTTTAAAGAGCATGTACGTAGAATACAAGCTCGCGCATATTTTCCTCTTTTTAGTATAAAAAGAGAAGTGATTTATTTCTATAACAGTATTGAAATATATTTAAGTTTTTAGGTTTAAACTTATCTGTAGTTTCAAATAAAGCGTTTATACACGTTTATACTTGTTTAAGCGTCGAATTTAAGGCTCGCCATATTGAAATGAATAAAATGCAGTACACCATTGGGGTCTAATTTAGCTATCTTATTAGTAAGGGCAAATACATTCCAGTTTTCCGGAGCCGACTTGGACTAAGGGGCTCAAAGGACTGAGTCCGAAATTAAGCTGAAATAGACATTTCCTAGCGATGTTTTGGATCAAAGTGCGCTTAAAAGGCTCTAGAAAAGGTTGAATCAAATTGATGATTTTTTTTTGTCTACAGAACTAAATCAGCATTTAAAGGTTGAAACAGATCTTTTATTAAACGCAAAAGCTGACAAAATGTAAAATGTTACTTTAATAATTTCTTAGTCAAGACTTTGAAGATGCTCAGCATATAGAAGAAGATATGGCTGCCCAGCCCCCTTTTATTTATCGTCCTTATCGTCGTCAAGCCATAAATAACAGACAATTTGGTTTTAATCTTGGTATCGGCGACAAAGACAATGGAGTTAATGTCGGCGTCGATAAAGACAAGGGTGTCGATGTTGGCGTTACAGTTGGTGGCAAGAAGATAGGTATTGGGGCTGGGAAAACAGGCGCGAATGTCCAAGTTCCTTTGTAAGTTTCTCGGATCTTGTTTAATTGATATCTATGCAAATGATTATCAATCAATGGTCTGCCCAACTCTTCTTATCTGTCATTCAAAATATTCCGCCGTTTCACTGATTGGGTTAAATGGCCCCAGCTACTTTTTCACAGCCAGCTGGCCTTCAAAGATGGGAACAATGCATCATCAATACGATTAATAAAAAAAACTCAGAGAAAAGTGAGGAATTCGCTAAAGTTAATTTCAAGTTGTTTATCTGAGTCTCTAAGGTCTAAAAAAAGGAAAGGTGCGGAGCGTTATTGGAACTATGATTGCTTTTTTACGGGCTTTTTACTGCCTGTGGTACGCCCAGTCATAAATTCTTTTACGTCGCTCGTCTCCGTCAAAAAGCAGTGTTAAATTATTTGATTTTGCTTTCGTTACAAGTATCCTTTAGAATAAACGACAAAGTTTGCCTTTAATCGCGAATTATCACAGAAACAGGTTGATTACTTTGAACTCACCACAGTAAGAACTACCTGATAAGTGGGCTTTTAAGGTAACTACATTTAAATAATGATAACTGTTTTCTTTTTAGTTGGAAGTAAAAAAACAAGTCAAGCAAGGCCAGAACAAGCATATAGCATAGTGAAAGTAAAATAAATGATTTTAAGCCGACTTAACCTGAAGTTCAGAGGCTTTTAACTATGAACTAAATAAAGTAGAATTGAAATAAATAAAAATGTAAGTAAGTCAATTGCTGCATTTTAAAAATTGCTTGGCAAATCAATAAAAGATGGTTGATTAGCAAGTCTGTTTATTGTATATCTAGGGGAGGAGAAGTGCTGGTGCATGAGAAAGATTTATAAGGGGTTCCAAGAAAACATGGGGATCTGTCCAGATCATATTCCTCAACCGGATCAAATGACCCATGCGGATCAAATTTCTAAATTCCATGATTCATTGTCTTATCCATCTTTTGAATTACGACAGTTTTGGGATCACACCATCCGGGACACCAAAACACTGCCCTAAATTAAGACTGGCCGGTTTCTTAGACCGTGTGGAGCAAGATTATCTGCAGAGGCAGGTGCAGGAAGAGCGCGGGACGAAGGCGCGAAAATAGTGGGAGGAAACCAATGGAGACGTTTATTTATCAGCAAGCGGCAGAAGTATCTTTCTTTGATTAGTTTGTATGAACGCAAGTGCTTCCTCCTTTGGAGCTCGTACGTCACATCGTTGACCATACTACCTAATTAACTCGTTGTAAACTATTTCCCACTCGCGTTCGCTATCAGCTGTGATTAGAAAGTCGTTGAGATAAGCTCATACAGTTCGAAATCCACGCCGAGTCATCATTCTGGTTGTAGAATGTGTTCCCCTGTGAAACATTTCCGGTGATTTAAGGCACCAAATGGCAGTTTACAGTAGCACGTGTAACTTGTGTGATTCCTTCCGCTAAATTTCCAAGCGATTCCTATAGCGTTGTAATTGGAAGGGCGAATGGGTACATGACGATAAGCACTCCTAAGGTCTATCTTTGCAAGACATGCGTTAGGCTTGATAAGCGATACCGCTTTGTCACGAGTTACGTAAGAAAAATGTTACCTAGTTGCGTTGGAGTTTAAATTGTTATTCTAAGGGCGGCTGCAGTCGTGAATAAGACGAATTTTGTCACCGTAAGTTTTGGGGATGACCCCACAGCGCTTACAATTGTTGTTGTTTTTTTTTTGATGTGAACACAAAGTCTCGTCTTGTACATTAGCTCGCTAGGTATCTACTGCACATTACTAGGGGACTGATGTAAGGTCGAGCAAAAGTCATTGAATATCCCTAAGCGAATTAGCATGTGCATACTGTGGGTGAGGCTAGATACAATTAGGCACAATACGCAAACATCGGAAGCGACAATTAGGCCACTGACATCCTGTGGCGGAGTTGAACTGCCGGCAAATGGGTGGAGGTGCTTGTTGCGAGCGATTTCCTGCTAGGAATTTTGGCGGTGCTGGTTGGGAAGAACCCAAAGTTCGGCGTTTGATGACAAAGCGAGTATGCAAAAGTTGAGAGTCGCTTCCCCACCGAAAACGGTATTTATGCTGCAACTTTCATTGTCATACACGACCACTGACAAGGTGTGGATTTCGAAAAGCTCAGCAAACTTGACCGTGTACGATAAATAATCGGAAATACTAGAAGTGCCCGATAGTTTTCCTGTTGTTACCAGCTCCTGCATTATTCTCGAGTTTGCGGCTATCCACATAGGTAACGTGACATTTTCTAGCCTCACTTCGGCTTTGTTCGCCCTTATTATGATGCGAGCCCCACCCGTGTCACCAATCTCATGTTCGTCTTCAGGGCTCGCTAATGTACTAACACTAACAAGGTTTGGTATTGAAAGGGGCTTCCCACCTCTTTTGCTAGCGGCTGCTTTGGACGTGGCCGGCATGGTGCTCTTGGTCGCTCCCAGCGCCAGTAAAGGGTCTTCCAATGCGCTTATTCCTTCTATCTTTTCGAGAATTCCGTCGAGCCCTCCATCTTTCACAAGAGACTTAGCTGTTACGGGTGTAAAATCTGCGCCCTCTAGCTTCAAGGTAGTGGCCCCAGGCCCAGGGCCCAATCGCTTTGGCTAAGAGTTTTCATTAGACTCTGTGACCAGGACTAGAGCCTCGCTGGAGTCGAGGTCCTGCTTTGACAGGATTTCTACTGTCTCTTTCTTTAGACCATTGTTGTAGCATCAGAATTCAAACGTTGCCATTATGCAAAAAAATAAAATACAGACGCTTACACCTGCTGCTCGCTATAGCTGTAGTTCGCTCAGACCAACACAATGTCCGTTCAACTTGTGGTCGGCGCGGTTTAATATACAATAAATGGAAGGGCTTGGATAGTATTTCCGCCTATCGTTTTTAATAAAAACTAAAGAAGTGGGCTATCACTTAACTTAGCGCCTTGAAGCTCTTATTTTTCTTGCTTAGTTATGTGTCAGCCTGTTCAAAGTCCTTCACTTCAAATTTCATACAAAAATGGTACGTTCATTTTTGTGCTTTATTCAATCACGAGTCTGTTGTTTTGTAATTCAAGCTACAAAATAAGATAAGGGACACGGGCGGTTAACTCGTACTTCGCCTTACCTAATTATAGTATCTTTTATTAACAGGGTTGCAATAAATCAAGAATTACCTAAAAATTAAAAGTCTCGCAGAGTAAAAAAACAACAAAAGGTTGGCGAGTAAAAAATGGCAATTAGCTTTAAGTCATCCAACATAATTTTCACTGAATGACACCCGGCCATACATTGATATATTAATCCTTTTCTACACAGATGATTGTAGCTGACTTCAGTCAAGAAGAGAGACTGAGAAAAAGACTATCTTCGGAATTCAATTTCAAAAAATGTAACCTAACTAATTACGATGAATTCTTCAAGCCTAAAGCAATTGAAATAATATCAGCATAATTTAGCACTTTTCCATTGTTTCTGACCAGCAAAGTCAACCCAATGTTTTGATTTTTATTTTAAGCGAAACTGGCGTAGAACTCTGTCTATTTTCGACTTGAGAACCTACAGACAAAGAAGAAGAAGAAAAAAAAGAAAACAGTTAAACAAAGTAAAATTCGGAAGGCTATTATTAGACAGGATAACAATTTCATGAGTGACCATGTAAGGAATATAAAAACGTTTGGGCTAAACCGTATACAGACGTTGAAAACCCGACATTCGAAATCACTTTTGAAGGGGACGAAACTCCTTTCCTGTGGACGGTTCCTAACGAGCAACTGAGGAACTGCAAATCAGCTAGGTGAAGCTTGACCTTTGGTTGGTCCACATGAATTTACCGTAAATCCTCTATTAAGCCCCCCCCTCTCAAATAAGCCCCCTCCCTCTAATAAGCCCCCCCCCTTTTCAGAGGAAGAAGGTTAATAAGCCCCCCCTCTCTATTAAGCTCCCCTCCCCGCCCCTGTTTATTTTTCACTAATAAATGATAGCCTGTATCAATCAACCACGACTGTAAAACTTTGTGTGGACTGATCCAGGATGGTTTATTTACCAACTGGAAGATCGGATTTGATTCTGATCCTCAGCTGCATGGCCTAAAACTTCTTGTACTTGAGCTTTTCAACGTTGCAATCTGGTTCTTTATGGAGAACTGATACCATTGTCGTTTTTAAATTAAATAAGCCCCCCTTCTAAAATAAGCCCCCCGTCTCTATTAAGCCCCCCCTCAAATGGGCTTGAAATAAATAAGCCCCCCGGGGGGCTTAATAGAGGATTTACGGTAACTTAAAACAGCAGTTTCCCAGTCAGTTATGTCCCGACAAATGAAAGCCAGCAGATGGATAATGCCAAAGACCCCACTAGAACTGTAACGAAACGTGCAAAACCAACCGGTCTTTGAATAACTCTAGGAAAGTTTAATCCAATCCCCTCAGCTCTGTTAATCCAGAACTCCAAACATGAACGAGAAAAATACTAGCGGAGTAAAACTGCGCTAAATTAAGTACCAATCTTAGGAAAGAAAAAACAAATTACTATCGTTTTCCTGCACGACGAATAAAACAAAACCTAGTAAAATTTCGGCGGTCTACCGTCCTTCCTACCTCAAGGTCTGTCTTGTTGGTGGAAGCGATCTCAAGTTCTTGAGCCGCAGGATCAATGATTTTTTTCGCATCCTAAGAAAAACAGAGAATCAAAATCATAAAGGAAACGGAACTGTTCCAAAAACAAGCGTTTTAGAGAGTCTTTTAGAGATTTCTAAGTGTTTGTGATAACCAGTTATAAGACGACAATTATAACTAGTTCTGCAATTCGGTGTGTCAGTGACACGTAAAAGCAAGCTATACTACCACCACCAGTACCAACACATTTTAGTGGTACCCTCCACCACCACCAGAAGTTTATTGCTTCCCTTCATCACCACCATTACCATTACCAGCGCAACCACAACCTTCTATTGTTTCCCTCCACGACCACGACTATATCACGTTTCTATTGCTACCCACCACCACCACACCACCACCACCACCACATTTCTATTGTTACCCTCCTCCACCACCATTATATTACCACCACATTTCTATTGTTGTCCCCCCACTTCCTCCACCTAAACTTTATCGACCCTTCATCGACCCTACATCGACCTTTCGTTTCAACACTGTGCAGCTTATTAGATTTGGATGAGAATTTTGAGTGACAGCAATAAAAAATGTTCCTTTTCATTATGATCTTACTTCTTATCGTCTCGTGACCCTTTCACTTTAGTGTCAACTTTTGAATGTTCTTACTGTATGTCATTAACCGTGGAAACATTTACCTTTCGAGATTCCTGCGTGATGATAAGTACATTTCCCCTGATAGAAGGAAATCCAGCAATGTTCTCATACAAGCATTTCCATCTGACTTTCCACCCTTGCCAGAAGTTCCCTTGATAGAGATTGAATATCCTCCTGCATACGGAAAAAAATATCGTTTTCCACAGAACGTCACTGAGAATTATACTCTGAACGATGTTGGATACCTGGGGGAGTGGATGTGGGTGTAAAATAAGGGCGCTTCGCGGAAGCACCCAGGGGAATCGGAACCCTTGGGACGTTTTGAGATTGATGTCGTCGGCAATGCGATAAACATTGTTCTGATTGGCAATTTAAGGCCGTCAATACTTACTATCTTCCTGTCTTTCCTGTTTGGAGCCAAAGGAATATAATTTAGCGATTCTTTTTGGGAACAGCATGTTTTAGACGAGCGTGTTTTCAGTTTAAGAGATTCTACCTTATCACCTAAACTAACTCTAGGTCAGCCTCAGTGCATATAGTCTGCCCCACAGCCGCTCTTTGTATCATCACGCAACGCTCCTCCCACAAACAATGATGAGAACCGAACCACATTCCTTTACCTTTGTGTTTGTGGTCTAACGAACAAACCAACCGTGTATAAGAAACGTGACAATACGTGAGCCGCGGAGCGCTAGGAAGCGAACATGCTTCTCATATTTCGACAAATCAATCAATCGTCGCTGAATTTGGATAGGCTTTGTGTCTAAAATCAACGAAAATGTTAACTTGCAGAAACGTTTGTTTTAAGTGGTTAAAGTTCCAAGTAATACATGTAGGCCTACACGACTCTCACTAACAGCGGTTGGTTCTTTTTACCGTGCATATTTATGATGAATTTCCTGTTTGTGGGGAGGAGCGTTGCGTGACGACACAAAGAACGGCTTTGAACCAGACTACAGTGTATAACAATAACGGAAGGAATTCTTTCTTTATCTTAATAATGATTTAAATTACTACAAAGGAAGTCCCATGCAGAGTAAATTTTTCTCGCGTTTCGAAACTGTTTTTTTCCGCCGAAAATCAATGAATCAATACTAGAAATACACATTATTATATAAATACCAATGAGATACCAGGTGAGCTTTCGCGCGAAAACATGATATCTTCACACGTGAAATTCACATGTGAAAATATCACCGTTGCTATGGCTACATAATAAATCGCGCCTTTCGCAGGAAAAAACTGTTACAGTGAAATGGTTTGGTATTTCATTGGTGTTTATATAATAAGTTGAACATTACATGGCCGCCTCATTTTGAAATTATTTCACTCGTTCGCTGCGCTCACTCGTGAAATATTTTTCAACACTCGGAGAGAAATTTCGTATCTCCGCGCGGCCATGTAATATCCTCTATATCTGCACTGAACACGAAACCATATCAAAATCGAATCCTACTATAGATCGTTTTCACTGTCACGCAACAAAAAAAAAAATTGGAAACCGTCCAGTGGAAGAAGCCGAGAAAATGACATGTTACAAAAGACTAATATATAAACAATTTGTCCAAGTCTCAGGTCTTTGTGGCCCACAGTTTCTGAGTTATTTGCCGAAACGTTTCACGCACCCTTGTAGAGCTTTGTATGGAGACGCCATATTGGTGTACCGTTTTGGTCCACCAATATGGCCGCCGGAAATCAACAAAACATCTGGAGTTCACTTTTTCTATAAAAGCTCTTTCTTTTCACTCGAGAACCAGCCTACGTGCACATAAACATATCTTGTAATACTTGAAATGGTTATACTGCTGAAAATGAAGAGGAGAGACTTTTTTCAACGAGACAGCATTCCTATTTTGGTGTCACGCACTGTGAAAACTCGGAAGTTCGTATTGCTGTATTTTCGAAATGAAACATGCTACGGGAATGGAAACTTGAACAAAGATTTATTTTTTGTTTATCTTCAACTTAGTCTAAATAAGAATTCGTAAAACCTCGCTGTTTTGACTTAACAGTTTGATGACGTCACTTTGAAAACCATCTATATAAACATCAATGAAATACCAGGTGAGCTTTCCCGCGAAAACATGATATCTTCACACGTGGAAATAACATGTTATTTTCACATGTGAAAAGATCACCGTTACTATGGCTACATAATCAATCGCGCCTTTCGTAGCAAAAAAATAATAAAGTGCTGCCCTCACTCGTGAAATATTTTTTCAACACGAGAAGAGAAATGTTGTATCTCCAAGCGGCCACTTAATATCCTCTATATCACCCTAATAGGCCGATTTCTTTAAAAGCTATGTATTCTTTATTCAGATTCTCATAGTTTTCAAACCTGTCAGTAAGGAGAATGACACTACTTGTGTCCTCACTCGTGACGCTCATGTAATCGACGTAAACATCATCAACTTGATCAAGGCTCTGAAAAGAATGTTTCATTGAGTCTATAAAATAGTTAATCGTACTCAAAGTTATTAAAGTTATCCCTTATATGCATTGTGCATCCTTACTGTCCATAACTCACACCTGATTAGCGCGGGCGAATCAAAATATGATGACTTTTGCCTTAACAGTACTACTCAGCATAAAGCACCGACGTGAAAATCAATTCTGTGCTTGAAGAACTTCGGAGAATTGTAAACTACAAATGCAAGAAAGAAATTGTCCGAAACGTATTCAAAGCATGTACTAGTAGATATAATCATAAAGGTGTTTAAAGAATCATTGCATATACACCACACCACTCTATTTCAAAAACCTCACTGCATATTCTTCCATCAAATTTCCTGTAAAAATGTATGTTACTTGCAGTGAGTGACCCGGATGGATGGGACTGGTAACTTGTAAAACTTTCATCTCTGTCTTCTCTCCTTTCTCCGGCTTACACTCGCTTTATTTAAATTAGTTCTAGGTTCCATATTCAATCCTTATGACGCGGCCGTTTGAGTGAAAAATTAGTTTCCTTTCAAACAAGGCATAAAACAAATTAAACATACAATGAAATTTTTACCTTTAAGATTCTATCTCCTTTAGCATCGTGCGCACAGAATGGCCTCAGTGGCTTATTGAAACAGAAGGAAACAAAGTAAATAATATACTTTTTCATACTTTTAATACGTAATAAAACAAAGTAAATGAAAAGTGAAGTGAGGCACTGTTTAAGAAGAGCATTCTTACCTCCTGCTTTTTTCAGCGATAATCAATTCATAAATTACACTCGCCTCATGCAGCGATAAAAAAGAATGTGTTAAAGGAGCTGCGTCACGCAATTTATCAACATTCAAACAGTGAAAACTGTCACCAGACTGAGTGGAACATAAAAATAACTGCTCAAAACATGAAGAGAAGGTACGAATAACCTAGCAAATTCAAAGGGAGGCACGGGTGGAAATCTTGAATAAGATTGCAACAGACTGAAATTGTGATTTTTGAAACCTTGTTAGCCTAACAGTTTTTCAAAGTTAATTCTTGTTGTTTGTAACGTTTGATATAATGCTTGGGAGACAAAGTTGTTTTACACGTAGCTCTGATATCGTCATTCACAAGTGATTTGTCAAGTTCCATGGCGAAAAAGGATGCGTAACTGGCATTACAAACAACATGAAGTAGTAAGACAGCCGTAACACGGCCCTTTTTATAATGAAAGAATCGACCAGTGAACATATAAATGAACGAAAGAGAGAACGGAAAAAATGAAAGAAGGAATAAATTAGCATATTATGAATGAATTAATGTCATTACCATGTTTGGAGCTGTGAAACGAGGAAGTCTCATACGATGTGCGATATCCTCACCATTGAGTTCCGCTGATCTGCAAAATAGAGTTACAGACAATCTATTGATTCGGCAACAGAACAGGTTTTTTATGACTGTCTACTGTAACACTGCTTCTTTTTAAACGTTTGTACCCAAACGCTATAATAAAATATTCGTACCGGAGTTTATCCTGCAAGGAATGAGAAGAAAATTTACAAGGACTTTGTAGCTACAATTTCAACATATTGCTGGCAAACATTCGCAAAACAACTTTTTCGATCAGTTAAGACACCAAACTTCGATAGATCATAATATCTCACGGAATTTTTAATAAATTCGCTTGTTCAAGTACGTCAGATCCTGGTAACCATGATAAAATTATAGTGTATCTTGAATGGCAGCCTACTTACTGTTCCAGCCTACACCTGTAGGTGAACGTCTCAATTACACCTAATCTAAGATACGCAAAGTGATTAAAGTTGGAATGACCCCCGCTGCGTTATTTAACTACGGAAATTATTTGTTTTTCAATATTAAAACAAAAGATGAAATTTGGCACATGAAGGCACCCTTTGTTATTAGAAGTGTGGAGAAGACCTACCTTCGCACGCCATCAAGGGTAAAGCTGACCATATCTATAACTCCTCCAGCTGGATGGGTGAGAACTCCCAGAAGCCCTTTTCCAATTCCCTTGAAAAATCCTTCGACGCCTTCGGAACGTGCACCTAATAAGAAAAAATTCAGGAAGGAAATGTCATTAGGCTAAAAATATTACCAAGAAGTCATAAAGATGAACATTTACTCTTTTTTTCAGAAGTTTGATAAAAGTTTTCAAAGCTACAAACCCCCATACAGATCTGCCGTCTATGTCACATTTATCACATATGGCGCTCATCAGTTCAGTCAACAACTTCGCATATTTGTCACTTCACCTTTCCTACGTTTCGCTGTTCATTTAATTAACACTGTGCATAGCCGTATGTCCCTCTTTTCACCAAACAAACAGGGACATGTCGGGGTGACGTTTAAAGGCGACAAAACCAGGGGTATGTAACAATGTCATGTAGCGAGGGACGGAAAACACCATGGAAAACACAGAAGAAAAAGGTGCGGAGACATGTTTAATGGCTGCGTTGCTTAGTGTAAGAACACTAACAATTTTCCCCAGTGCCTTTGATTGGCAGCTGAACTATTTGCAGGGATATGTTTCACAAACGTACACACGATGTTACCAAGCGTCTTGGAAACAATTTGCCCTCGCCACATGAAGTTTATTTTCGTGGGACATTTTGCAGCGATAAGTTTGCCCACAAATTACCTTGAAAAGTATTCATCCATATTTCTTTCTATTAAAACCAGGATCCAGGCTCTCCAAAACAGTCTGGAGTGGAAGAGACTGATCACCTTCTAGCAGAAAGCCAGAATGGAATGGCTATGCAGTCAAAATGAATAGTCGATAATGTTTTATTTTTCTGTATGCATCACCACAAAGGCCAACCTCTTTTAATTTCAAGTGTACAACACCTACCAGTGATGTCATATGTTATTCGGAGTAGGTTGAAATTTCTTCCATACCTTCTACGGGTTTCACCACTACTCCGGACACACCAAAGAAAAGACCCTGCAAAGAATTGAAGTCAAACACTAAATTTCAAGAAGACGCTGTTTGTTTGAGTATCAAGGCTCATTGTGAATATTATTGACACAACGTGTAAAAATAATTCAAAACAATTTTAACCTGACACTCACCATTAACAAACTCTTTCCACCCATGATGAGTCCTTCACCAATTCCGTGGGGCTCTCTGTGCATGCGCAAACGTCTCCTCTAGGAAGTAAAGTATACAAAACGTGTTGTCAATCTGTTAAGACAAAAGAGTTAGAATACGAAAAGGTATTACACCTGTAGTCTATTGGCAATGTGTTCGTTACGAAACTTACCATTTGAAAATTGGAATCAAATGTTAGCGTTGCTACTGCTTGACCAAGTGAGCCAGTGATCCTGGAGAACGCTCCAGCTGTACCTCCTTGGGATGAATACATAAATAAATGAGGCCCAGTCATGAATATTTTCAAAACAAGGATGCCCAAACGCTAAAATATAGTAGAGTTTGTGGTGGGCCAATTGTATAGGAAATAAAACTTCAATTCTAAATTGCAGAGCGCTGTGAAAACAGGAATTAGCTAAATGCGTTTTATTAGTTTCATTTCAATTTTAGACAATTTCTATGTCACTAAGGTTGATCATATGATGGTGAGGACGACGCCCACATTCTAAAACTGGTCATCGAACAGATACTTAAAATATGACGCTAGAAATGCCAGCACTTTAATTGACTCGGAACAAATCACCTTTCCCTGATTAATCTATAACTTAGCGTAATGATATTTAATGTGTCTTGTAGCTGTTGATGTTTTTTGTTTTAAATGTTGTTGAAGACAAAACATACTACACCTAAAATAACCACTTCGTCACGAAAACCTCAAGTGATAGATGAGCATGGTATTGAAACGTTTTAATTACCTATCACGTGACCCAACAAACTCTTCACACCTCGGGCTACACCCTCTGCAAACTCACCAGGACCGGCTATGATACCCTGGGTAAAACACCAATAACATTACAAATTAAAAGGGATGTCCAATACTCATGGCTTGTTCAGGTCGGGAAAGTGGCGAAACAAGCGCTGCAACTCGTGCCAGTGGTGCAAGTTGTGAGGAAATGCTTACTATTTGTGCCATCAGTTGAAGTGATGAATGTCATAAAATTCAGGGAAATAATATAAAGTATCACTAGATAAACTACCCTTAGAAATTGACTGACAAGTTGAAGTGGTGCGGCTCGTACGGGTCCTGTATCTGTGAAACTGCATATATTTAGGGAAACACTTGGAATTTCTGTGGCGAGTTGCGTAGAGTTGCAATTTGAACGAGTAGTACAACTGGGGAAACTCTGTATCATAAGCGACAGGGTTGTAGAGAGGAGGCCCATTTCAACTGACACCACTCGTACGAGTTGTGCAATTGGTGGAATTTTGTATCGTTAGGGACACTTAGAATTTGTGTGGGGCCCATTTCGACTCATAGGAGTTGTTTAACTGTGGAAACTGTATGTCAGAGAGGCGGTCCCTATCAAGTGGTAGGACTTGTGGGAGTCGAACCACTGGTTAATTAGGGACACTCTGTATTAGGACACTGATGGTAGGAGACTTAGCCCGTAGTTTATGTCCTTACGTTGCAAATTGAGATGTCGGCAATTTTTGGCGTCCGTCACTGTCGCCGAGTTTTGAAGAAAGTTAATGTCATGTTTGTCTTGTGAAAGATTTTTCTAAAAAAAATCTAGTCTCAATCATCTTACCTGATAAGGCTCATAGAAAAAGTCTCTCACTCCTTCGCCAATCCCGTGAATCAAAGCGTAAGGGTTACCAAGAACATCAAGGCCCAGTACAAGCACATACACCTGACGAACACCCTACAAGATGGAAACATTTAACAACATGAGAATCGCGATGGGAAGTGACTCACAATAATTCTACACGAAACAAAGGAGGAACTTTCCTCCTTTCGCGATAGAAGAAAAAAAGGATAACCTGCATAGTGTAATGCCGACGGATCTGCGTAATAAGATTTTCTTGTGTTAAAAATACACTGATGCGTTCAAAGCAAGCAAGCCTGAAAAGACAATTAAACAAGAGTTATAAGAAGCATGGCGGGTAGAATTACATTAAGAAAAGATAACATTCCATAAGTAGCGTTCGATTGTACGAGTAGGGTCTGTTGACTACACACACTACTCAAATAACGAATTTTGAAGCTATAGCTGACAAAACGATAAGGCAATCGTATCCTTCGGTAGTTTTGTATCTAGACCCCTTTTCCAAGAGTATGCCAATGAACTAATTCACTTGTAGAAATAACATCTTCTAACAGCATTTCTTGCCTGGTTATGTAGTAATCGTTGATCATTAAGGTCAACAAGAAATTTTTTCGTACTTTAGTTCAGCATCATTTATATCTGTCAAAGTCGCTCCAATTGAATCGATGAAGAAGTCCAATAAATCCTGCGCAAAAGCTTGCTCCTCGTCTTCCTCGTCCAACGCGGATACCAAGGAAAAACTTAGATTAATCTGAATAAAAATAAAAACCCGATAAGTATGACGGCTTTATTACCAATGACAACGGCAACATCTACAGAAGGAAAACGCAATGTGGTAGACAGCAAATGACCGCAGTGCAAAAGTGATAGCGGACGTAAACTTTAAATCTACCAGAAAATAAAGAAGTGGGCCTAACACTGCACAAACTGATTCACAGACTTAGAAACACGGGTAGAGACCGCAACGATTCAGAATTATTGGCTGATGGTTTTGGTTTTATCTGCTTGCCCTTTGGTTTTCACGACAGACCTGCAACTTTTCATAGTTTTACTCTGCCAATAAAGTCGAAGAAAGTGGAAAGAAATGCAAGACAACGGGTTGTTCGTATTTTTGTCCTTCAAAACGAGGCCAAAGAGTAAAGGCTACGGCACTAGCAATATTTCGCCATTTGGTCACCGTTGCAGTACCATAAGGAAGGGTACGCCATCATTTATATTTTGAATAAAACTATTTTGACCTTTTCCTTAAGTCAAAGCAAGAGAGCATTAAAAACACACCTTGAGTGGTGACAAATGAAAGTACTCCAAGAATACCCTCTGAGTCTCCAAGGCAGCCTGAAACAGAAACAATATATTATTCAACTAACGATAGAGGTTTTGGATATCGGTTAAAACAATAAAAAATGTATACTGCTAAATCAAATACAATCAGTTCAACTATTAAAGGAAAATAACACACCAACAATGATACAAACAAAATGACTTTTGAAAGTCCGTATTCTAAGCTGACGTTCTTCTCAACTGCGCCAGAACTTTTGGGTGACACAGATTTTTAAAACGCCAAGTGGAAGACGCAGTGCATTATAAATCGCCTGAGATAGATGGAAAGAAGTAGAAAGTAAAAAGTAGCAGTATAAACATAAAGACTGACATCAGTTAACACTTTTGAAAAGGAATACAAACTTTTACAGCCTCTGTTTTTCTCAGCGGCACCGCAACTCTTTTTATGTCCTCTTCAAAATATGTTTCCTAATGCGGAAACCGAAAAAGTGTCAATTACTTGAAGCTTAAAAGCTTAAATAATTGGACCAAAGTGTGATAAAAGTTCCATCCGAAATAACATTTTGACCCCAGGCGTAACAAAGGTCCTGTAATTACTAAATGTAAACACAATTCTTTGATTCTCTGCAAATTGCAGAAACTAGGTCTGTTTTAATCGTGGATTACTGAGTGCCCTACAGTAATGTAAATATACATTACTCAAATTTCTCAGTTATACTGTTTATGAAATAACAAGAATTAATAGGAGCTACCGCTCCGGTTTTGTACTTATTCCCCTCTGTAACAAGCCCACACTGGCCCCGGATCTCACAAATAACTGCACAAAATAACCCTTCGGTGGCTTATGGGAGAGATAACGGTATTTATTTTCTACTAGACCTCTTCAAGCAGCTTCTTCTGTTGACTAAAAAAACCGGCCATAGAAATCAGAAATCCTTTGTCAACTTTAACATTCATCTCCTGGACCAATGCTTTGGCGTACCTGCGTACATGAAGGAAATTAAAAACAATAGGCTCATATAGCTATCAAGCCGCCTATATAGTACAGTCGAAGCTCTCGTAAGCGACCATCTCGGAAATTCGAAAAAGTGGTCTTCACTAGGGCTGGTCGCTTACGAAAATAAGCTCTCGTAAGCGACCCCATCGTAAAACAATAGAGGCTGGTCGCTTACCAGAGCTTCAGTAACTCATTAATAATTCGAAAAGAAAAAAAAACAAGAGAAGTCAATGCTAAATGAGTGTACACAGTGTATTTATGTCTGATATGGACACTGCTAAACTTAACGCCCAACTTTATAGACCATTAGCGCAGTGTGCAGTTTCATTTAATTGTAGATTTATATGAAAAAGATTCTGAGTGGTCGCTGAGTGGTCGCTTAAGAGTTTCTCATTACAAGGTTGAGTCACAGTAAAAAGAGGTTTCACAAAGGCGGTCGCAAGGGGAGCTTCGACTGCATTGGTTCATTAACCCATTTTTTAAACATTTTTTCCAAAAGTTGAATATAGTGGAAGCTGCTCACTTGATATGATGCACTCCCTCTTTTGGAACCTTGTGATAAATAACTGACATCTCAATGAAAGGCTTGAAACCTAGAAGAAAATTTTTTTTTTCAACTCGGTTAGCATTATCTTAAAACAAAGAATTCTGAACGCTGCTTTAATTTATGCAGTGTGAATAGTACCTGGCTTTACGTACCTGATCTTTGAATGACATAGGACGGCAGAGGAGATGGATAAAGGGCAACAGGAAACACAGTACCGATCTGCTGGTTGTCAATCTGGAAACAAAATTCACAGTTAAATATCGGTTTGTACATCAGGTTGGAGACACCTGAAGAACTCCAGTTATTTTCAACTCCTGGTACAGCTGTGGATACAGAGCCCTATTGACACGTACGACTGATTCACACGAACCAAACAAAACGAATAAACCTGGTGAATAAACCTGCCATTAGCTTCACTTTCCAAGGGCTCCAAAATAGTCGTCAACGACCACATTTTATGGGACTGTTTCGATAATAAGCAATAAGGTCAGGAACGGAGTGAGTTGCAAAGCTACGATGTGTGGTAAATATACCGTTACAGCTATTGTGTCTTTGGATCAAATGCTATTGTGTTACTATTCAGATAAAAACCTATTCACCAGTACTTTCACATGGTACTATTTATTTAGTATGTAGTTCTAACTGAATATGGTGTGACCATTCAAATGAAAACTTCTTCAGCAGCATTTTCACATTGTGCTATTTCTTTAGTATGAAGTTCTAACTTTTGCGTCTGTGGATGAAATCCTATGGTGTTACCATTCAAATAAAACCCCTTCAAAAGTACTTTCATAATGATACTATTTATTTAGTATGTAGTTCTAACTTTTGAGTCTGTGGATAAAATCCTATGATGTTACCATTCAAATAAAACCTCTTCAGCAGTACTTTCATATGGCAATAGTTATTTAGTATGTAGTTATAACTTTTAATTCTGTAGATGAAATCCTCCAGTGTTACCATTCTAATGAAACCTTTTCGGCGGTACTTTTGCATGGTACAAAATATTTACAAGTAGTACGTTGTTTTGACATTTAAAGTCTGTGGACGAAATATATGTTGAAGCCATTCAAATGAAAGCTCTTTTGCATGACTTTTATATGGGTCTTCCTTTGAAGACTGAGCATGAAAACCTATGGAGTCACCATTTACGTGAAACTTCTTTAGCATTACTTTTACATACTATATCCAACCTTTTAGGATTTTCCTTGACGGAAGCTGGATTTTCATTTATCATTGTGACTAAATTTTGCCTCAATTGGCCACTTTTAGGAGAGAGTGGATTAATCCGATGCTCAATTTTGACATTGTTCAACCCTCCCACACACTTTCATATTTCTACTGACAATCCGTTTCAAACCGTTAACAGACAGCTTTTTAACTGCGTATTATGATAACCAACATTTACCACTAACAACATTCACCACTTTATCACACTACACCTGAATTCGATGCATTTTACAGTAAAAGCTGTGGTAATGATCTGAGCTCGTGTAGTTGAGCCATAAAGCAGGTTCAAAAAGCCGACGAATGGCACCTCGTTGTGGACGAATCATTTTCATCGAGTTGAAGTCAACCTGTAGTGAAAAAAATAAATCTCAAAAAACTTGCAATCAGTACAATTTAGCGTTACGGCCAATAGTTGACCAAGATGTTCCGCACGCCTCCTGCCACAATGATACGCCCTTGAAAGCTCGCAGTCAAGTGTCCTCCTCATTGCGCAAATTATTGAATACAATTTCAACAATATCAGAGATGACCCACCATGACTTAAGTTGCAAGGGGATATACAAATTATTGGCCTGAATAAATGAGATAAGTCGTGCTTTAAGAGACAAAACATACAGGCAGTTTTTAATCAAATGCTTATTTTCTGTTGTGTTAGAGAGGGCGCTTTGCAAAGTTCATGGACGGAAAGACAACACCAGTCTTTCCTTTTAGTGGCCTGTCTTGGCTGTCTACAATAGCTTTGACAACTTCCCAAAGTTAAATTCTATAGTTCTATATCGAAGTGCAAATCAGTAACGGCTTATAGTGTTGCTAACGAAATCCTGGTATCCAAGCACAGCCACGATTTTAATACTCACCTTTCAATATTTGGTAAGCAAATGTCTTAGCACTACTTGAAACACGACACGCAGTGTTTCATCCACTGTCTAAACCTATTTTGGAACGATACATTGAGGGAACACTGGATTTTTGTAACTTTTAAAACTTTACGTATAGAAAGTTCGGTTGTGGTATCCATCTCTATGTAAGCAATCCCGGCACTTGTGATATTAGAGTAAACTTAAAACATTACCTTTCTATCTTCCAACTCGACTTCTGAAGCATTATTTCTCCACGCGTCTTCTAACCAAGAAGACAAAACTAAATTAAGGTTCTTCCAGCTTCCAGAGGATCTCTCAAGTTGCCAGATTGAAGAGGAGCTACACCAGAAAGAACAAAAAAAAGTAAAAAAAAAAAAAGACCAGACATAATTGTAACAGATCTCTATTTGAAGTATTTGGCGCCAGTACTGACACCTGTAAACCGATTGCCATAGACTGTGACAAATGGCAGTTGACTATTTATAATGGTGCTAAAAGGCTTTCGAGCCTAACAGCCTCAACGTGCTGGACAAAAGGAAAGGTCGAGCAAGGCATCCTCCATCCATTATTTTTGTCATCCTTTGTCCAAACTCTCTTCGAACTTTTGCTGCAAGGGCTAATGTTAGACATTTGTCTCAATCTACATTATATATACAGTCACCCACCCCCAGACCAACAAGTATAACCGTATATCATTGAAGTGTTAATTGTCGGCACGACAACGACAAACATCTTAACAAATGATCCTCAGAGATAACCCAATTACTGAGGAAAGCTCACACATTCAAGTTTAATTTATACCAAAAATTAATGCAAGTTTGCAATCTTAAGCATTAGTGAAATTTAGTCTCTACTGCAAGAGTGAGTGAGTATTTGTTGCTTTCAAAATTAAAATAAATTGCGAGAAACTTTGGTGACATACCTAGACAGGGTTATGTAAGCCATTTCATCAGGTTTGCTATTGACAAGAGATAAACCAACTCCATCCAACGACACGAACAATTCCATCTTTACAACTTCGTAATCACAACACTGGAACGTAAGAAACAGTTTATATACGCTTTTAAAACATTACGCTATGCAGGCTAGACCAGTTTAAGACTGAACGCTCTTAAGCTATACGCATATGGTGCAACAGTAGTGTGACTATGGTTAGGCAGTGGTGTGTCTATGGTGGCAGACGTAAGCACAGACAGGTGTATAAATATCCCAGGAAAGTATTGTGGCAAACTTTTAAATTACTTTTTTACTTAGTGGATTGCTAGACAGAGTTGGAAGCTCAATTTTAAATCATAGATTTGCGGGAGAGCAGCGTGCCCAAGTGTTCAAAGCGTCTGACTTACAATAGAAAGGCCCCTGGTTCAGTTTCGCTCGGGCAACTAGATGAATTTATTTGTTTTTTAATTGCCTCTTGTTCAACTTATCGGTCACAATCTACCTCCGGCCACAAGCAATTTTAATCAAGTGATGTTTGGTTGAGATTATTGTTTTTTAGTATTTGGGTGGGACACCCTTCATCTAGAAAGAAGGGTTTAGTGCATTAACCATAAGCGCTGTTCTTTTTGGATAGGTAAAATATTACATTAACATTTCACAAACCTTTCGGACCAGGCGAGAAAGATTCTCGTTATCTGCAAATATCAGCACTCTCTGAAGACCATCCATTACAGAAACCCAATGGATAGTTTTCTTGACACTGTGACCAGCTGGTCCATCGACATCGTCCCACGTACCCTGTTCCATTCCTTCTGGTACAGCTGTTGCAGACCCACACAGAACTCCACCACAGGTAATGTCTCTATCCTCAAGCTGCTTTCGTTCCTCTCTGATTGGTGGAGAAGTGTCATCAAGCTCCACTTGAATTTTACCAAAATCGTCCTGTTAAAAAACAATATTATACCACAACTCCTTGTTGTGCCAAACCTTAAATTCAACCTCGTGTCGGCAGTTGAATCAACAAAGAGAAAACAAAGCCTATAGGTTGGGATATTTTTTTAGACCCAATATTTACTAATCCTGATATCCACCAAAATGCTTCATATGAGGTTGAGGTACGATTAGATTGTCAAAGACAAACATTGGCAAAGCCTTCAAATGGCGATCCTGTGAATCTGATATTTATAAGACCTAGAACGCCAGTCCCAAGTCGCCGGTAGTCATGCATTTAGCCGAATTGTACTTGAAAATAGGAAATAACGTTTTCGTTTTTGACGTTTTCTTGGAAAAGTTGAACAAAACGTTACCTTATCAACCGGAGCTTCTATGGGTTTGTCTTTTCCTGTGTAAGGTTTCCAGAGCAGTTTTCGCACTCCCTGAGGGTCATCCCAGGTGTAAAGAATCATTTGCTTGGAATAAAGAACTGTGACCTGGCCCACGTCCCTACAGAAGTCCAAATGGCATTCAGTGTAAATATAAAGATTTCGGCAAACCTAGAAGCGGAGCTCCCACTCGAACAAAAAAAGTTGCAATTACAACACACTGGGAGATGGTCTTCCAAACTACGGAAGAAATCTTAACCTTAACGTTAGCATTCTTAAAAGATGAAAGGTTGTTTCAGCTCGAAATAAATGGATGCCGCTCCCAGTGAATTTTAACTCATTACCACTTAGCCGATTTTTCATTTCAGTAATTTTAAACCGGTCAGTGTAAAACGGAGACTGCGGACTGCAGACTGCAGACTGCGGACCAGGGGTAAAATGCAGACTGAGTGTAAAATGCAGACTGCAGACTGAGAGTAAAATGCAGGCTAGGGGTAAAATGCAGAATTAAGATCGAATGCAGACTCTTTAAACATTTGTGCTCCTTCTTCTCCACAAAGGTGAATTATAGCCTTAGAGCAGGCGTTTTATTGTATTGAATCATTTTTTGACTCGCCCCAACTCTCGGTCAGTCGAAAGTCCAAATCGATCGCACAGCAAAATACGCCTGCTTTGCAGGCTAGGTGATTAGCCAGCTGGTATCGGTTACACACCTTGTACACACCTTCCTTGTCGAAGTACATTGCACATTCGCCAGAAGTTTCAATGAACGTCCGAACAGCTTACGTCCGCCTACCTTGATTTGCAATACTTTCATAGAAGGTCATCCAAATTTCCTGCGGAACATCTTTCTTTGTTGTTGGAATGTTTTACTCCCATTTTTATCGCCATAATTCTTTCTGTACAGTATTTTGGGTCAGCAGCTTTTATTTAAGCGTAAACATCGTGTTGTACCAACTCACGGTCACGTGTATCGAAAACTGGAGCTTGAGGTCTCTCGGACAATGGATATAGAAAGTAAAGTCTATCTATTATCCATGCTCGGACGGAAAAAAAAAGGTTCAAGATTGCGATTATGTTTTTGGGTCGTCGACGAAGTTCCAGAGAGGAATGACTGGATTTGTGAAAGCAGATATATGCCGTCAAGTAAGTGTTTGTTGACTTGTATTTTGCGGGATTTTATTTGCCCTTAAACCCTTCCGCGACTACAGTTTATGCTCGGTCTGCATTTTACCCCAGTCTGCGTTTTACTCTCAGTCTGTAGTCTGCATTTTACACTCAGTCTGCATTTTACCCCTGGTCCGCAGTCTGCAGTCCGCAGTCCACAGTCTGCGTTTTACACTGACCGTTTTTTAAACACTGTCAGTCTTGTGACACACAAGCTTTGATAAAACCACTTTTTCTCAACTTAGCATTAATTGTATTGCAAATTTTCAAATAACAAGAAAAAAAGCAATCACTATGTTGTTTACATGAGCGGGCGTCTATGCAACAAAACCGTAGGAAGACAATGCGTACGTGTGTTACTTCACACAATGTGAAAGTGATGAACAAAAAAGTAATGTATTTAACACGCGAAGCTTACTTGATTAGCCCCGCAACAGTTACGGCAAATTTATAAGATAGATAATTACGCTTACAAGATATCGTTGAGCAAGGTACAGCTGTGTAACCTAACAAAAAGCGAAGTAGTAATACAAAAAATAGTGACTGGAATCCAGCAGGGTTTACTCACTTGTCCCTACATTTTACAACAAATTTTAAACACAAAGAGCTGGAATTCAGCTACAATAGATGGAAAAGTGAAAATACTAGTCCGGACAAAGAAAAATCAGTGAAAGCAAACCTTCTGTAATAGCGGAGCTCCTCGCGCGCGAAGCGCGCGCAGAGCGGAGCACCATGGGTAATAAAATTTGGTAAACTATCCATCTGAGAAAATTTGGTTATGACGTAGCGTACGCCCGCCCACCCGTACACACGCTTCATGTAAGCCGATGTCAAATGTCACAATAGATCTTGCACAACTTGACTAGCCTCTTAGTTATGTAAGCTATCCGTATGAGTACGATTAGATTGACAGCTGTCAAAATTAGGCATCCGCTGACAATTATCACATGACTATCTCGCGGGCTCAGGTGAAAGACCAGTCGTTTTGCCCCTACATATAAGCTGATATAATATGTCACACTTACCAATTCAAGATACTCACACTCGTAGTCTGTTAATTCGAATATTCGCCATTTTTAATTGACAGCTGTCAAACTAGAGTATACGCTGACCATCATCATCTGAGTGTATCGCGGGCTCATTTGTCTATCTATTGAGGTCACATAGTGTTTAAAGTTTTGCGCTGGTATTTTATTTTATCACGGGCTCAATTCGAAGTCCCATAGCTTAGAAAATCGATCCATTTTAGAAAATTCGGCAATCACGTGACCGTACACCGACCACCCGACCTTCCGTCCGTCCGCACCACAGGTATACCAATGTTTAATCTCACACTTTCTAGCTAGTTTGGGAGCCTGCAACCTGATATTGTACATCCATGTTTTGATTAATTGACAGCTGTCAAAATAGTGTTTCTGCTGACCAGTATGGCCTGACCCTATCGCGGGCTCAAGTATCGACCCACTGAGTTCAAGTGTTTTTTTAACGTATCCGCTGACAGGTTGCTACTTTTCAATTATCGCAGGCTCAAGTTCAATTTTTTTAAAAAGCATATGAAATAAGTCGAGTTCATGAGCCGCACTTTTAAAATGTTGATTTCGAACTGACCTCGGACGCGAAAATTCAACCGGCTTTTACATTTACATGCGGGGAAGGCAATCACTTTTGACTTTTCTCACTGTCACGCGTTGATCACGCTCTACGTCCAATTTTTATGTTCTGATTGGTCAAAATTTGACAGCTGAGTTCATGCGGATAATTTATGCAGCGTCTGGAAACTTGCTTACTGATAGCTGAAGCTGACAGAGTTTTGTGTCATCTTGTGATGTTTTAAACTGGCTTTTTCTACTTGGTGTACAAAATGAAATACAGCTGCTATCAAGATTGTTCTGTAATTCGTGGCTGGTTTGTTTATTGCGCTTTTTGTTGACAAATGCACGGCCTGTCAAAGTCATTGGAAATCCGATTTCGGATGGCATCGTTTTTCAAAAATGAACTTACTCACTTGCCCTTGCTTGAAGCGTAAGAGGGTTGAAAATTCTGGAACACTTGATGACCTTCAGAAGCAGCATCTCGACTGGTAAGCCTGAGAAATTGTTGTCTTTGATGTGTTTTTTTTTTTTCGGTTTCCTGAAGTCGAGCGTATGGTTTATGCGGCTTAAGTTTATACACGAGCAATGATCTAACCTACAATAGTATCAGGTTTAAAAAGCCTTTAGACATTTTTTGACCGCAAATTCAAAGAAAATGTTCCGAAGATCATTTAGTTATGATTTTG